>NW_007097656.1:186185-191212 GCF_000164805.1 Carlito syrichta
CCTCCGCTCCTCCTCCCCACTCCGCCCGTGCATATTTTTTTCTCCCCCATTTGGTTCCAGACAAAGATGACTTATAAATATACGTAGTGTTTTGCCAGAAACTCTCTTGCTTTGCCATTAAGCATAAGACCTAGTTTCCCTGCCTGGCCTCCTGGGCGAGACCCACGTGCAGGGGACAGGGAGGCAGCTTCAAGCTAGACAGCACCCGTGTCTCCCTGACTGTAACCACCTGCCCCCTCAGGAGGAGACTGGGCTCCCTCTGTGTGACTCCAGGGCAAGAAAAAGGGAGCCAGGATGCACACCCTGGAAGGTCTGGCCTCTGTGCCCCCTGTGTCTCTGTGCCTCCCCCCGCCCGTCACCCCATTCTCTGCTCCCCGGGAAGAAGGTGTGGGAGGCAGAGTGGCTGGAAAATGCACCCTGGAGAGCTCAGGGCTGCCCAGCTTCAGCCAGGCCCTCCCTGCAAGTGCCTCCGTGGCGACAGCGGGTTCTCCTGGCACGCCACTCCTCATCCCTGCAGCTCTTCCTCTCTCCTCCTCCTTCCCCATGCCTGGCAGGGTGAGGGGCAGACCATCCTGGCGGCCAGTGGCTGTCTTTCCTGGACCCCGCCATTCAAGGGTGTGGGAAGGAGCCTGATTGTACTCCTCTCGTTCGCGCTTAGCTGTAACAAGAGCACCGTCTTCATCTGAAGTCGCTGGCAAAGCTCGGCCTGCAGAGGCTTTGAAGCAGCCAGAGCAATGCCCCGTGCATCCCGCCACGACCCGTTTCCCGGCAGGCCGTGCGCACTCGGACGGAGCCAGTGTGCTTGCCGGGACCATGATGGGAGTAGCTACGAAATGGCTGGGCGTGAAACCGGATTTCTTCTTCATTTAGGCCAGTAAACGTCATCTCTCAAAAGTCAGTCTCAGCATGTCAGCCTTGCACTGCAGAACCTTCCTTCTGCTGCTTCCACACCCAGAATTGCAGAGGGGAGGCTGCCGGGGAGAAGCCGGGGAGACGCTGGCACGGGGCTCAGTCATGGGTGGAGGCCGCCTTCTCTCCCCTTCTCATCCCCATCCCAACTCACTCTGCTCTTCATGCTACCCAGCCCATCAGATCTCCTGACCGTTGTGAACAACAGAAGGGCCAGGCTACCCTGGCCGCTTGGAAGCCAGTGCACTTTGGGGGCAGGGGCAGCTCTGCCACACCGATCTGGGGCACGGAGAGTCCTATTGCTGTCGCCCCGCGTGTCTCCCGGACACGGGCAGGCCTGCACAGCCATCTCGGGTGAAGGTGGGGGCCGTCAGCCCCGGAAGCACAGGGGTTGTCAGACATCGGGAGGCGTGGGCTCCACGCCATGTCCATGTTGTCCGCAAGCCGTAACCACCACCCTGTCCCCTGTCCTCTGCTGCTGCTCTAACGCGGGAGCTGCTGCGTGTTCGCCAGGGCTTTGCTCTCCAGGGCTCAGCTGAAGGAATCCGTTTCGAAGGCCATTGTGGAACTGTCTGGGCCTTCACAGCGAGCCCCAGTGGACCCTGCAGGCGCGGAGCCCTTAGCTCAGCCGAGGCTGCCTCCACGTTGCCCCCTCTACTGCTGGGGAAATGGGAATGAAGCTAAGTGTCTGAGAAACTTGAATCGCTCACATTTCTCAGCTCGGGGGTCATTTGCCAGTTCATTGTAGAAGAAATAATCAGGTAAGTTCATTTCCAGAGAAGGGAACCCCACTTACCATCTCTGCGTGATTTCCGTGGGAATTGGATATCACTGATCCCCGACTGGGCTCCAATAAATGTAAAGTCTGACCTTTTTAAAAAGAAAAGAGAAACAAAGTCTCATTAAAAGAAGGTAGAAAAGCAGCGGAAGGCAGATTGTCTCTTCTCACTGCGATGCACCTACTGGCGGGGCCTGCGGGAGCCCCTCAACGGCGGGGAGGAGCACGCCTGCTTCCAACACAGGTGACCCCATGGGTGCTTAGACGAGCCCAGCATGCCCTGGTGTGTGCATCACCGCTGAGGAATTCTTTGACTCTGTGCCATGGCGGGCGGCCTGTTACACACGTCCCTTGGCAAGATTCTGGTGTCCTCTCCATCCAGCGTGGTCTTTCTTGACAGGTAATAATATCCGGCCCTTGTCACTCGCTTCCCAGCTGGAAGAGACCCCGCAACCCCTAGCCCATTCTGGGTCTTGCTTGAGTTAGAGCAGTGCTTTTTCTTTTGTGCAATCTAAAGCTGCAGAGAAAAATGTGCCCCTCCCTGCCGGTGCTGGGGGTCTGATAGCTGTGCTGGTCAGCTCCTGGGTGAGTGGCTGTGGAAGCAGGTGGGGTAGGGAGTTTGGAAGTCACTGGGTGGGACCCCGTGGTGGTGGCCTCCTTAGCACCTGCCTTGTGTCCTGGATGGCAGGACCTCCGGCCTGAAGTGGAGCAGCCCGGCCAGCATGGAAGCCCTGAGGGCTAGGCTGCAGGGTCTGGGTGAGCCCAGGTGCCCACGGTGGGAGACGGGGCCACCCCGTGGCCCCACGTCCATGACGATCAGAGCTGCAGCACTCTGTCCACTGCACATCTCTCCCCATCTGGGTGAGTTCAGCGACTCGCAGGTGCTCCCGGTGACCACAGCCAAGCCCCTCTGCCTGGGCTTGACCGCACCACCGGCCACTGACCCCAGTCTCGACGCCACTGATGCCAAAAGACAGCTATCTCCTAGGGTGGCATCTCCTAGGGCAGCTGAGTCATGCTGCTTATTCTCTCTGCCTGTGGCTCATGTGCGATGCCAAGGTCCTGGGAGCTGAGGAGAGACGGAAGGAGTGAGGTCTGGCTGCCGGTTTCGGGCGGAGCTTGCTGTGTTGGGACCAGGAAGCCCCTCCCGGGCAGGTGAGTCCCTGTGATCTCAGCCCCGGAGGCTGGTGGCATCCAGAATACTTCCCCGCCATCCCCACTGGTTGTCAGACCCGGTCCAGTGTGTGTGTTGCGTTAAGGTTCAGGAAGTCATACTCTGATGTGCCGCCGCCCTCCTGGCCCTTCCCTTCCGGGACACTGAGGAGAAGACCAGCCAGGAGCTTAGGCCTGGGTACCAAGGAAACTAGCGCCTTCCCAACTCGGCGGCCACTCGAGCCCAGCCCAGACGATCTGTGGGCCGGTTGGTGGACTCCAGCTCTCCCGAGAGCTCTTGTTCTCTGGACTTGGAAGTCCTGACTGCTTTGGCTTCTGTGATTATGTTGTGGTGATGTGTAGTCAGTGTACCAATATGTTCACAACTTAGGATCATGGTAATAGAGTGTGCTTTGGTTTTTTAGCTGTTCAGAAAAAAGTAACTTAAATTCCAAATATAAGATTAAAGTGAATTTTCTAAGTGTCTTGTTTCTTTTGAGGAGATCGGGCACAGTGGCTCATGCCTATAATCCCAGCACTTTGAGAGACCAAGGCAGGAGGATCATTTGAGGCCAGGAGTTCAGGACCAGCGTGGGCAACATATCGAGACCTTGTCGCTACAGAAAGTTTTTTTTTTTAAATGAGCTGCGTGTGGTATCTGTAGTCCCAGCTACTGGGGAAGCTGAGGCAGCAGGATCCCTTGAGCCCAGGAGTTTGAGGCGGTGGTGGGCTGTAATTGTGGCACTGCACTCCAGCCTGGGTGACAGCAAGAGCCTGCTTCCAAAAAAAAAAGTTTTTAAAACATCTTGTAGAGGTTGGGGGTCACACTCTGTTGTCCAGGTTGGTCTTGAACTCCCGTCTCCGGCGAGCCTGCCTCAACCGCCCAGCGAAACAAGGTTCCTGGCGTGAGCACTGCACTCCCCGCCTGACCAAGCACCCCAGCTGCCACCAGCCTGCCTCGTCTTGCCCAGACTGGCCCTGGTGGCGCGTGGTCCCCTCCCGCCTCCACCCGGCATCAGGCCCCGGCGTGGACTCCCGCCGGAGCCTGAGGCTGGCAGAGGGCCACGTCACCCAGCCTTCTGCAGAGGAGGGCCCGGCCGGACGCGCGCCCACGCCGCGCAGGTCCACGCTGCGGTCTCCTTCCCAGCAGCTGGTGGCCAGGGCTCTCGGAGAGGCCGGGAGTCAGGAGTCAGCAGGGCCGCCGGGCCTCTGGCATCCGCTCGGAGGTCCCTCACGCGCTGGGCTCCAGAGCTCCTGGCCAGCAGGGGCGGGCCTTGGCTTTTGGCCCCACCTGCAAGCCCAGCGGATCCTGCGGGGAGGGGTTCAGGGTGCCTGGAGACTTGTCGGGGGTCACTGTTTCCTGCCAGGTGGGAGACCGCGCAGCTCGGTGGGCTCTTGCCGGTTAGGTGCGTCTGCCCAGCCCCTAACGAGAGGCCTTCCTGGTGCTGGGAGGCGGGCCTGGGGAGGCGCCTGGGGAAGGCGTTTCCTCCCGTGGAAGCAGAGCCGCAGGGCCGGGCCCTGCCACACGCCTGGCGTTCGGTCAGTGGCTCTGAGGGCAGCGAGGCCTCTCCAAGCCCAGGTGGTCCGTCCCCAGGCCCTCTGGGCCAGAAGGGAGCAGCTTGGTGGGCCCGGCAGTACTCTCTCCCCACTGGGGAGTGGCTCTTCACGCCCCACCTCCAGCAGTCACCAGCCCGCTGCTAGACGGCCAGTCGCTGAGTCCCCACGCCACTGCCTCGCCAGAGGCTCAGGAGTTCTTGGAGGAGGCCGCTTGTCCTGCCAGTCAGGCTGGCCTCACCCTGCCGGGCAGAGCCTGCATGGATGCGGACCCCGGGTGGGCCAGGCAGAGGTGGGGTGGCCCCAGCCCAGCCAGGCACACCCCCGAGACTTCTCGGTCCCCATGCCTGTGGCTGAGGCTTCCCGGTGGTCCACGGACGCCCGCACGAGCCCCCTTCCCCCTGCAAGAGAGGGGGCCTGGCTGCGCCCCAGCCCGGGTGGCCACAGGGTCGCGGAGGACATGCCTCTCCGGGCCGGCCTGGCCCGCCTGGTGCCCTCCTCGCCCCTCACTTAGCGCAGAATTAGCGCTGGCCGGGGCTGCGAGGGCAGATTTATGACCAGGCCTGCCTCCCTCCACTTAACCCGAGGCCGGCCCGGGCTCCAGACACTAAATTAGATTTTTGACAATTAGAGA
>NW_007097657.1:0-2551 GCF_000164805.1 Carlito syrichta
CACCGAGCCCGGCGGGTGTGCAGTTTTAATGCACTTTGTTATTCTCACTGGGACGGCAACCTGCCCCTTAGGAAAGGCTCGTCCGTGCTTCTCTCGCTTCTTTTTCCCGGCTTGCTTGTTTCTCCCCCTCTTCTGGTGAAGGGGAAAGGACAGTCAGCCGAGTCACCATTCTGTGTCCAGCCAGGGACACTCAGCTTTGTGACCCCAGCAGCATCTCGCTTTGGGGAGGGAGTTTTGACTCTAGAGGGACATCACCTCGTGCGGGGGCTGGGGCGGGGAGGTGGCGGAAGTAGGAGCCAAGTGCCTCAGGTCTCCTCTAGGATTCTGCTCTCCCCTGCGTGCTCCCAGAAGAAGGAGAACTGTGTCCGTCCGTCCGTCCGTCTGTCTGGCTCTGAGGGGGGCTCTTCTGATTCCTGTTCCTCAGAGATGAGCAAGTGACGAGCTCAGAAATGCGGAGCAGGGGTGGCTGGCGTGAGGGGAGAAGACCAGGACCCTGGGCCCAAAGCGCCACGGCCACACTTACCGTGCCACGCAGGGCAAGGCCCGTTTTCCAGTCGGAGCCCCAGTTGCCCTGTCCGCAAGATGCACAGCAGCAGTCTGGTGCGACGACTTGACCTGTGCACGCCCCCGCCCTGCTGACCTGCGGGCCCTCGAGGTGGGCTGTGCCTGCGTCTGTGGCTCTGAGCCTGCCCACAGGAGGGCCCTGACCAGGCGTGGCCCTGAAGGGCGGCTCTGAGGAATGGCCTTCAGGCGTTATAACACTCCTGGCCACACCTCGAACTCGGGTCCCTCGGAAAGACTGGTCCTGAGGACTCTGTTTCCTGTTCTGACACTCTCTTGTCCTCTTTCTTTTTCTTTTTGTCTTTTCTCGAGTCTGGGTCTCACTCTGTTTCCCAGGCTAGAGTGAAGTAGCCTGATCACGACTCTTTGCAGCCTCGACCACCTGGACGCAAGCAATCCTCCAGCCTCAGCCTCCTGAGTAGCTGGGACTGCAGGCGTGACACCACACCCAGCTGATTTTTCAATTTTGGGGGCAGATGAGATCTTGCCATGTTGTCCAGGCGGGTCTTGAACTCCTGGGTTCCAGCAATCCTCCCACCTCAACCTCTCCTCCCAAAGTACTGGGATTACAGGTGTGAGCCACCACACCTGGCCCATTTTCTTTATTATAAGGTAGAACTTCCATATCTGTGAAAATCCAATCTAATTTTTTCTATTTTGGTTCAAATTCTATTTAAAAGCCGGGCGCGGTGGCTCAGCCTGTAATCCCAGCACTTTGGGAGGCAGGGGCGAGAAGATTGCCTGAGCCCAGGGGTTCGAGACCAGCCTGGGCGACTTGGTGAGACCTCGTCTCTACAATAAATCATAAAAAAGTAGCCAGGCATGGTCGCGTGCGCCTGTAGTTCCAGCCACTAGGAAGGCTGAGGCAGAAGGATCGTCTGAGCCCAGGGGGTCAAGGCTGTGGTGGCCGTGAGTGAGCCACTGCACTCCAGCCTGGGTGACAGAGTGAGACTCCAACTCAAAAAAAAAAAAAAAAAAAAAAGGGCAGCGGAGGAGGCACGAGGCTGAGTCTTCCGCCCAAAGGGACAGCTCCTTCCCCAGCCCCCCACATCAGGAAGTCTCCCCCATCCGTGAGTGGTCCCCAAGCCATCGGATCTGCTGCTCATCGTCTCATAAAAAACAGAAGGATTTACTTCTGCACGCTCCTCTGAGCTCTTATTTTGGAAGGGGGGTATGGAGTGTGCATTTCTAGCCGTAGCAAGCAGTGTTATTCCTTGCATGCCCGTCTCTGCCTCCAAGTGCCCTGATACCTCCAGTCTGCGAGAATGGATGCCTAATTGCACACTTTTTATTTCAAATAGCATTTGCACATGTGCCATGGGGAATGCGCCACATTCTTGTTAAGGAGACGTAAACAGCAGTGAAATGGGCGGTAACATTTGAAGCACAACTAGGAGAAGAATGCTTGCCAAAACAAAGCCTTTGCAACAATTACTCTCTTTTATCAGGAAAAAAAGTTAGGTAAGGGCAACATTGTCCAGACGTTTATTTGATGATGTGAAGGCGTTTCTATCATCTTGTGACTTGGGGAGGAATGGCCACCTTCCCTGTCCTGAAGCAAACCGCCCACGAGTGACCAAGGCCACCATCTGGGCTCAGCCACCGGACACTGAGCGCACCAGGAAGGGGTTGTCCCAGGGAAGGAGCCGATGCTGGGGCCAGGACTCCAAAGAGGGCCCAGAGGCATTCCCACACCGGCTGCCCTTCTGCTGGGTGACCCTGCCTCTCTCCATCGAAAGGTGGTGACTCAAGCCTGTCATCCCCGCACTTTTGGAGGTCCAGGCAGGCAGAATGCTGGAGTCCAGGGGTCTGAGACCAGCCGGGGCAACACAGTGAGACCCTGTCTCTACCAAAAATCAAAAAACTAGCCAGGCTTGGTGGTGGCACACATGTGTAGTCTTAGCTCCTCAGGAGGCTGAAGTGGAAAGATCGCCTGAGCCCAGGAGGTTGAAGCTGCGGTGAGCCGTGATCGTTGTGGTCAGGCCTGGGC
>NW_007097657.1:2642-16276 GCF_000164805.1 Carlito syrichta
CAGCCTCGACCTGCTGGACTCCGGCGATCCTTCCACCTCAGCCTTCCGAGTAGCTGGAACTACAGTAAGCACCAACTGCTTAAGAAGTAAGGATGTGGCCAGGCGCACTGGCTCAAGCCTATGACCCTGGCACTTTGGGAGGTTGAGGTGAGAGGATTACCTGAGCTCACAGGTTTGAGAACAGCCTGGGAATCTTGGCAAGACCTTGTCTCTACAGTAAATCAAAAAATTAGCTGGGAGTAATAGCACACGCCTGTTGTTCTGACTACTTGGAGGGCTGAGGCAGAAGGATCACCTGAGCCCAGCAGGTCGATGCTGGGGTGGCCGTGAGCATGCCACTGCACTCCAGCCTGGGCGATGGAGTGAGACTCCAACCCCCCCAAAAAAAGAAGAAGAAGAAGAAGAAAGGATGTTTTAGTTCGTCCATTTAACAGATATGAAGAACATTTTAAGATGCATAATCTCTTTGAAAAATGGATCAAGGCTGGGCACAGTGGCTCAGCCTGTAATCCCAGCACTTTGAGAGGCCGAGGCAAGAGGATCGCCTGAGCCCAGGGGCCTGGGACCAGCCTGGGCAACTTGGTGAAACCTCATCTCTACAGTAAATCACAAAGACTAGCCGGGCATGGTGGCATGTGTCTGTAGTTTCAGCTGCTTAGGAGGCTGAGGCGGAAGGATCGCCTAAGCCTAGCAGGTCGAGGTTGTGGTGGCCATGAGCATACCACTGCCCTCCAGCCTGGGCGACAAGAGTAAGACTCCAACTCAAAAAATTAAAAATTAAAAAAAGATAAAAATGCATTAAACTCTTGAACTCATATTGAAGCAGAAAAAATAGAGAGATCTTGACACTGAGACCATTATAGGAAGTGGCACTTTATTACGCTAGCCATCCCAGCGGGGCCAAGGGTCTAATGCATCCAAATTGAGCGCCCCAGAACAGAAGAAGTGGGGTCTTATACCCTTGTTTAGGTAAGGGAGGGGGTCATGCTGAGCGATTACATACTTCCTTTGGAATCTTACAAGGTTGTACTCAGCAAAATCTTTTAAAGAACAAATGGTTTCCAGGAACTGCAGGCTTATAAACCGTCAACTTCAGAAGGGGGGTTTTAGATAAGACTCTTTTCTATTTCCATGAAATGGCCAATCTTTGGGCCATTTGGCCTTTCTTAAACAAAACCTGCCCAGGCCTGGCAGGTCTTTAAAGTTGCAACTTGCCTTTCAAAAGGAAATACCTTTAACTGCCAGCGACCCCTCCTCCTGTCTCTGGGAGTTATTCCAGGTGATTGCCATGAGGCCAACTGCTTATTCCAAACCAGCTACATGTGTTTCTGTGTTTATTCACTCAATCATACAAGAAATATATCTGAGCATTTGCTGCATCCTGCCACAATATGGCACATGAGCTGTGTTTTCAAATAAACGTATGGCCTGAAAGAACAAACAAGAGGTGGACTGGACTTCCCTCTCTTTGCCTGGGCTGGCCCAGGACAGGCTTTGACCAAGGGCATGGGACAGGAGCCGCTCTGAGGGACGCCCAAGGCTGGGCCACGGGGGTCTGCGGCTCCTCGTCCTCCTTGCGCCTCCTCCCCCGTGGTCCCCTTCGCCCTGGGGGTTGCATGTCCCTGGACACAACACAGAACCCAGCCTCCTGAGAGAGACTATGTGGAACAAGAGCGGCATCCACCCAGTCTCCGGTGGTCTCTGCCATCCTGCCAGGCCCACCCCAGGGATCCCCCCACCACCTGCCAGCCGACCCATGTGCAGCAGGACTGCCTGGCTGAGCTCTGCTTAGCTCTGGACCTGTGGAATTTTGCACAAATCAAATGATGGTGGTCATGTCTTAAAACCACTGAGTCCCTGGGAGGTTTCTCATTCAGAGAAGGAACCAAGTGACAGGAGGCAGTCGGGGTCCCAGCAGCCTGACAGTAAGTAGCTCAGGGAATCTGGCATCACAGGGAGTGTAGCTGGCATGGCTGGGCCTCCATGCCACCCCAGGGTACTGCCGGCACTGCCGGTCCCGGAAGGAGGCTCTGCCCAGGACCCTTGATGTGAGTGACCCGATCTCAGAATAAAACACTAGCTCACACCTCCGTGGGCCTCACACCCAATCAAGATTGCACCTGGCCAGATAAGGATGTCAACAGACACATTCTTTCATCATCACCCTCACCAGAGGACTCTGCGGCCACAAATAGAGCAGGACTTCCCCAGTTGGAAATGGCTAGGTCATCCCACCATCCTAATAGACCCTGCCCTGCTGTCACCTGCGGTAAGCACCTGGCCCCACCCCTAAGGCCCTGCCCACATCCATGACTCTTCCTCCTGAGACTCGAGACTTGATGTCCCGACCCTCTCCCTGGACTGGTCTGTGAACCCCCTTTCCGGTCTCCTCTTCTCTTGGTGTTCAGCGCGACTGTTTGCTGTGGAGTGTTTCGTCTGTGACACTTCTATAGTGATGAAGTATGCTCTTTCCAGCAGTTTGCAACATGGACTGACTTGTGACATGGCTGAACCCGGAGGCCCACAGCTCTGACCACCAAGTGACTGAGAACAATTCGGGAGAATAGAAGAATCAGTCACTTCCTAAGCACTCCACACAGCTCATGGCTTTTATGGTTGAAACAGCATCGAGGCGGATGCAGTGGCTCAGCCTGTAATCAAAGCACTTTGGGAGGCCGAGGTCAGAGGATTACCTGAGCCTACAGGTTCGGGACCAGTCTGGGCAACTTGGCAAGACCTCATCTCTACAAAAAAAACCAAAACATTAGCCAGGCAAGGTGGCATATGCTTGTAGTTCTAGCTACGGAAGGCTGAGGCAGAAGGATCACCTGAGCACAGCAGGTTGAGACTGTGGTACCTGTGAGCATGTCTCTGCACTCCAGCCTAGGCAACAGAGTAAGACTCCAACTCAAAAAAAAAAGAGAGAGAAAGAAAAAGAAATAGAAACTGAATCACAGATTTGTTTGCTGATAGGATCAAACGCCCAAAGCCATTCTGTATGTTAAATCGGCATGTCCACCCCATGGCCCACGAGCCACACGCAGCCTACAGACAGCTTGTCATGCAGCCCCACAAAATCGTTTAACATCACATGTTCTTTAGCGTTTCTTTTCATTTTTTTTTCTTTTTGAGTTGGAGTCTCACTCTGTCGCCCAGACTGCAGTGCAGTGGCCGCTCCCGGCCACCGCAGCCTCGACCTGCTGGGCTCCCGCGATCCTTCCGCCTCGGCCTTCCAAGCAGCTAGAACTACAGGCCTGCGCTACCACACCCGGCTAATTTTTTGACATACTGTAGAGATGAGGTCTCGCCAAGTTGCCCAGGCGGGTCTCGAACCACGCGGGCTCAGGCAATCCACTCACCTCAGCCTCCCAAAGTGCTGGGACTACAGGCTGAGCCACGAGCCCGGCTAGTGTTTCTTTTCTTTGTGACCCCGTGCGTGGTTCCATTTTTGAAGCTCACCATCACACCCTCCTCATGACATCGCTTTTTGGCAGCACACGCGTGTGTGAGCAGCTGCTTTCAGTGACGAAGCCCACAAAGAGCAACATTCGAACACACTTCTCCGGCGAGTCCTGTGGGAGCTCACTGACCAGCGTGACCACCTCCGCCAAACCAGACACAGACAGATTCATCTGACAAAATGAAACAAGGTCAAATTTCCCACTAGTTTTACATTGTTCTCCTTTTTCTAAACTTTATACTAAAAATATAAAAAGTAAAAGTAGTCTTATTATGTATATACACGAATTAATTCGTATATATAATAATTACATATAATTTATGCAGGACCCAAGACAATTCCTCTTTACTCGGTGTGGCCCTGGGAAGCCAAAAGGTTGGACACCCCTGTGTTAAATACTGATGTTGGAATGCTGGCATCAGAAGCGTTCTCTTCCCGCACTTGGCTCCATCGTTTCTTTGGACCCGGGTCTGTGTGCTGTAAGCTGGGGGCCACTGTAGGTCCCAGCGAAATCACAGAAGCAGAGGGACAGGGCAGGTGTGAATAGACACACAGCAGAATGAAGACGGACCGCGGCCGCCTCCGGGACACTGAGTGCAGAGGGGATGAGGGAGGAGGGAGGGAGCAGCAGGGGAAACCCCAACCTGGAGGAAACCACAGCCGCAGGACCAGGGTAGCTGGGCGGGAAGATGCTGTGCTCTGCAGAACCAGGCTGGGCCCCAGGCTCAGCAGCTGGGGGCTGAAAACTGTCACCCCTCATCTCCCTCACTCATGGGCCTGTAAGGACGCCTAGCCAGGCACTGACCCAGGGAAAAGGGGCATGCGCACTGGAAGGACATGGGCGGCTGGTGGGCACACCCAGAGTGAAGGGCTCCCCACGCCCAACTGTCAGGAGCGCAGCCCCCAGCCTCAGCAGCCCTCTGCCCACTCCTGGAGAGCAGCCGGGAGTCAGCATCCCCGTTCCGGCCCAGAGCGCCCGACAGCCTTCATGATCCCTGCCCTTCAGCACAAAAGCGCAACCAAGTCTCACCACAGACTGAACTTGCAGACCGAGAGAAGGCGACCAGGAGTCTAGAGAAAGGAAGAAAGGCTAAGACACAACTTCAGTCCCAGAGAAAACAGAATTCAGAAAGCATGCGAACATAAAAGAACAGGAAAAAACAAAAATTCTTCGACCAGTGTCCTCAGAGAGATTTTAGAAACGATTGCATGCGTAAAACAAGAGCACAGTGTGAAGAAAAATGAACCACATGAGAAGAACCACAGCCAAAGCCTCTGAAAATTAGAATTATGTTTCACAAAATAGAAAACAGTAAATATGGATGAATGGATGGACGGATGGATGGACGACGGTGCTTGGGAAATCTCAGCGGATTTGGTGGAGAAGAAGCAACAGAAAGAGGCCGGAAAAATAATATCAATGTAATATTATCAGTAATAATATTGATCCAGAGGTACAACATCTACCTAGTAGGAATTCCAGGAAGAGAAAAAGGAGAGAGAGAGACGGAAAGAGAATGCAAAACAAAGAATAGAAAATTACCAAATAAGGCTGGGCATGGTGGCTCACACCTGTAATCCCAGCACTTTGGGTAACTGAGGCAGGAAGGCTGCTTGAGCCCAGGAGTTTGAGACCAGCCTGAGCAATGTAGCAAGACCTCGTTTTTAGGGCATTGGATGTGCTACCCCAAAACACACCTCTGACATAATTACCACTTTGAGCTGAAGACTAAGAATGTAAGCCTCACGCCTGTAATCCCAGCACTTTGGGAGGATTGGCAGGAGGATTGCTTGATACCGGTAGTTCAAGACCAGCCTAGGCAACATAGTGAGACCTTTAAAAAACAAAGAATTAAGAAAAAACAAACGCCAAAAGAGCTCTCTGTCTTCCCCTCACTTGCCTAAAAGCAGACTTGGACTCCTGTCGCCTGAGATGCCATCAGCCCAGAGACAGCCCTGGAGGAGCCCGGCGAACTCCAGTGGACCCATGGAAACAGCCCTTATTGAAGTACCTGTAAAACTTATAATAACTTGTAATAGCTTGTAACTCCATTTTGTAACAGATTTTCCATTTTCACTGCTTTAACCCAGAAATGATCCCCTACATAGCTTTCCTGTAATTAGAGGTTGCAATCTTTCCCTAAATAAGAGCCTATGACCTTGGTTTCCCCAAATATTGGAAACTCCCTAACCACAAGTTCTGCAGTTATATGTATACGTTTGCACATTTGCTTTTTGAGTTTTAATAATCTTGATGTTTGTGCTTTATGTCACGTAATTTAATGTACCTTATGCTTGTACCCCGTGTTATGTAGCCCATTCAGCAGTTTTTGCCTTTATAAGCCCTTTCCCCGCTTCATTCGGGCCGGGAGTTTTCGGAGGCCGGAGCCCCCTCTCGGTCGCAGGCTTCTGTTAAAGGACTCATCTCTGCCCCTCTGCGTGTCGACGACGTCTTCCTCGCACTCTGGTCACAACATTATCTCCCTCAGCTCCTTCCCACAGCTGGCTACCCCCGAAAGCCCACCCCCTTCCTCTTCTGGCCGCGCACTGTGTGTTAAGACGCGTGCAGGCCGGGTCCCAGCTGTCCCTCTGAGTTCCTGGACTCTGCGTACTCCCACGCGGGTGCCCCAGGCTTGTGTTCGCACACTTCTGCTTGTTTTCCTCCTGTTCCTCCGTCTTTTCTCAGGGCCATTTCCAGGGCCCAGCTGGAGACCCGAGGTGGGAGGAGGAAAAGCTCCTTGCCCCCCACGCGCAGTCTGGCAAGAGGAAGCCAGTGCTGGGATGCCTGGGGGTGACAGCACACGCCATGCGAGTGTCCTTGATGCCGCCGAACCAAAGGGTGAAACGGTCACAGCGGCCCGTTTTCTGTGGTGCATGATTGTCACAATCTTAAAAATGTTTCAAACAGGCCATGGTGAAAAAGTGATGACCCAAGACAAAGAAAGGCCGTCTGACTAGTTACTTGGTGTTTTGCCCCCCCTTTCTCTCTCGCGCTCCCTCCCTCTCTTTCCCTCCCTTCCCCAACTGTCCCAAATACAGTCTTGCTCTGTCGCCAGAATTCAGTGGCACGATCATAGCTCACTGCAGCCTCGAGCTCCTGGGCTCAAGCAGTCCTCCTCAGCCTCCCAAGTAGCTGGGACTCCAGGTGCCACCACCATGGCCAGCTACTTTTTTTCTTTTTTCTCCGAATGAGAGTCTTACTCTGTCACCCAGGCTGGAGTGCAGTGGCTTCTGCAGCCTCGACCTGCTGGGCTCAGGCGATCCTTCCATCTCAGCCTTCCAAGTAGCTGGAAACACGGGTGCGCACCACCACACACCACACCATCTCTCCATTTATTGTAGAGATGAGGTCTCACCAAGTTGCCCAGGCTGGTCTCGAATTCGTGGGCTCAGGCATTCCTCTCACTTCCGCCTCCCAAAGTGCTGGGATTATAGGAGTGAGCCACAGAGCCTGGCCTGCCAATCCCTTTCTTATAGTATTATGATAAATGTTCAGGGTCCACTTATGAGTGAGAACACATGGTACTCAGATCTTTGTTTCTGTGATAAATCACTGAGTATTATATAATCTAATTCCATCCAGGTTGCTGCAAATTTCATAATTTTTTTTTTGAGTCAGAGTCACACTGTCACCCAGGCTGGAAGTGCAGTGACACGCTCATGGCTTCCACAGCCTCAACCTGCTGGGCTCAGGTGATCCTTCCACCTCAGTCTTTCAAGTAACTGAAACCCCAGGCGCATGCCACCACTTCCGGCTAATTATTATTATTATTTTTGAGTTGGAGTCTCACTCCATCGCCCAGACTGGAGTGCAGTGGCCACTCCCAGTCACCACAGCCTCGACCTGCTGGGCTCCGACGATCCTTTCACCTCAGCCTTTCAAGTAGCCAGAACTACAGGCATGTGCTACCACACCCGGCTAATTTTTTGATCTATTGTAGAGACGAGGTCTCGCCAAGTTGCCCGGGCGAGTCTCGAACCCATGGACTCAGGCAATCCACTCACCTCGGCCTCCCAAAGTGTGGGATTACAGGCTGAGCCACGGAGCTGGCCCTGGCTAATTTTTTTATTTATTTTAGAGATGAGGTTGCGTTGCTCAGGCTGGTCTCGAACCGTAGGCTCAGGCAATCCTCTTGCTTCGGCCTCCCAAAGTGCTGGGATTATAAACGTGAACCACCATGCCCAGCCGCTCAGCTACTTTTCTTTCTTTTTTGCAGAGACAGGATCTCACTATGTTATCCCAGCTGGCCTTGAACTCTTGGACTCAAGTGGCCCCCCTGCCTCTGCCTCCCAAAGCACTGGGATAACAGGCTACATGTTTAAACTTTGGCAGAATCCAATCAAAATAGTAATCCTGAAAACCAGTCGGCAAATCAGACATGTAGATGAGATAATTCTGCAAAGCCAATCAACATGTAACTTGCAGGTGTCCTACGGCAAAGCTGTATCTCCTGCAAGTATCCTCCAACGAGGAACCCGGGGAGGGATAAAAGTGCGGCTCCTTGCTCCGGTGTGCCTGCCCACCAGACACCCGACCTGGCAAGATGGGGTCATGACAGTCTCGCTGCTGCTGCACTCCACACAGGATGGTCTCTGTGTCCATCCTCTGATTTTGGACGGGTGAGTTCGGCTGTCACACCAGCAGCCGTCGTGGCACCGGCAGGAAGGCAGGCGGGAGGCACAGAGACCGCCACACCCAGCGGGGACCTCCGGCAGCCACCAGTCCCCACGGGCCTCTCCATAGATGCTTCCAGCCTGAGCCACTGTCATTGGGGTCTGCCGCTCTCTGCAGCCAAGGACAACGCAGCCCTGACGTTCCTGCTGGGCCACGTCGCCCCTGGTGCTCCCAGCAGACAGCCGGGCCTCTTCGCAAGACCTGCTGGGCGAAGGACTCAGCACTGCCGCAGCCGAGGCCAGACTGAGCACAGCACCCCGGAGGTTGTGCTGCTCCGAAGACCAGTGCAGGGAAGCGGCTGCCTCCTGACGGGAGGGCTCCGGACTCTGCGCCCGGGAGCCCCGCTCAGCTGTCAGTGTGTGGGCAGCAGCTGGGGAGCAGGTGGCGGAGCGCCCCCGCTTGTTTTGCTGAGTCCTCTTTTTGAGTTGGAGTCTCACTCTGCCCAGGTTGCGGTGCAGCGGCACGCTCCCGGCCCCCGCAGCCTCGACCCGCTGGGCTCCGGCGATCCTTCCGCCTCAGCCTTCCGAGTAGCTGGAACTACAGGTGCACGCCACCATGCCTGGCTAATTTTTTAAATTTATTGTAGAGACGAGGTCTCACAATGCTGCCCTGGCTGGTCTCAAAAACACAGGCTCAGGCAATCCTCTACCTCAGTCTCCCAAAGTGCTGGGATTCTAGGTGTGGGCCGCTGCGCCTGGCCACCCGCTTGTTAAAATGCCTCGGCTCTTGACCAGGCGTGATGGTGCACACCTGTCATCCCAGCACTTTGGGGGGCAGATACGACAGGATTGCCTGAGCCCAGGGGTTCAAGACCACCCTGGGCAACATTGTGAGACCTTGTCTCAAAGAAAAGGAAGAAGAAAGAGGAGGAGGAGAAGGAGGAGAAACTTGGAGTTGGAAAAGCTAAACGTTTAGCAAATAATCTGGGAAGTTAAACCCATGCGTGGCAAGATCTTAACGTCTAGAAGAAAAATGGATGGTCTTGATATTTTTCCCAAATAATGACACATTCACTGTCACCCCACGCCCTCCTCCCAAAAGAGAATGCTTGACTGTTACAGAGAGAGGGCTGATAGCAGTTAAAAGTATTCCTTTTGAAAGTCAATCAGCGCTTTGGGAGGTTGAGGTGAGTGGATTGCCGGAGCCCGCAGGTTCGAGACCCGCCTGGGCCACTTGGCGAGACCTCATCTCTACAATAAATCAAAAAATCAGCCGGGCGTGGTAGCACGTGCCTGTAATTCCGGCTACTCGGAAGGCTGAGGCGGAAGGATCGCCAGAGCCCAGCAGGTAGAGGCTGCGGGGGCCGGGAGTGGCCACTGCACTCCAGTCTGGGTGACAGAGTGAGACTCCGACTCAAAAAAAAAAAAAAAAAAGTAAGTCAATCAGCAAGCTCTGGAAACCTGCCAGACCAGTTTTGCTTGAGAAAACCAAATAGCCAAAGACTGATGGCTTTAATGGAAATGCAAAAGAGTGACTGATTCACAAACTTTCCCAAATCCTCTCTTTTTGAAGTTATCAGTTTACAGCCCCTACTCATTCTGCATTTCCTGGAAACCATTTGTTCTTTGAAAATCTGATTTTGCTGAGTACAAGCTTGTAAATTCCAAAGAAAATGTGTAATTGCTTAACACAACTCCCCCCTACCTAAACTAAAGTATAAGACTCCTCTCCTCTCTCCCCGGGGTGCTCAGCCTTAGAGCATCAGCTCGCTGAGTCGTGCTGCTGCTTATATAATAAAATTGCCACTTCCTAGAATAGCCTCGGTGTCACAGCCTCTCTGTCTTCCCGCTACATGAAGGCATGTTGTTTTGTTTGCTCTTGACTGATCTGGTACTCACAGCTAGCCAACTCTTCCTGAGGAGTCCTGTGACTCCAGGGCGACACTTCCGCCTCAACCTTCCAAGTAGCTGGAACTACAGGCGCGCGCTACCATGCCCAGCTAATTTTTTTATTTATTGTAGAGATGAGGTCTCGCCAAGGTGCCCAGGCAGGTCTCGAACCCGCGGGCTCAGGCAATCCACTCACCTCAGCCTCCCAAAGCGCGGGATTACAGGCTGAGCCACCGAGCCTGGCTTATATAGAACTTTTAAAAGCAATAATGTAAATTGTGTTGGATTGGATGGACACTTGGACTCTTTGGCAGAAGGTATTTCCCCCAGAACTCTGCTTTGGTTTTCTTTAGCTGCAGAGATCACAGCTTGTCTCCAGGTAGATCGTCTGAGCCTGAGCCAGCACCTTCCCTTTGCCGCAATGTCGGGAGTACGTGTCAAAAGCGCTTTCCTTTTTTAAAAGTGACAGAAACTGCTCTCAGAGAGTGGAAGAAGTTCAGCAAGTCAACACAGGACCTGGGAACCCTCCAAAGAAGAATGTCCTCGGACGGTTCGCAGTTTCATGTGCTTGTACGGTGGATTGGTTTTCCCCCACGGCAAGGGTTTGGTCCCCATCGTTTTTGGAGGCTGAAGACCAAGTGTCAATATTGGTATCCGTGGAATGAATATACCCTGCCTTGCTTAAAGATGTACTTCCATTTTTGGCCATGAATTTTACCAGTAACGTTGACATCTTCTTACCTGAGTGTTTGTTCATGAAACAGTGTAGCTTTTTAATTCCTGCTTCCCTTTCTCTTTGCAAAGAGTTGTTAAAAAAAAAAAATAAAGTGGTTGGATGCGGTTGCTCACTCTAGTGATCCCAGCACTTTGGGACGCAGAGGTGAGAGGATTGCCTGAGCTCAGGAAGCTGAGGCTACAGTAGCCGTGATCATGCCACTGCACTCCAGCCAGGGTGACAGAATGAGACTCTGACTCAAAAATAAAAAAGTAAAGGCGAGCAGATGGAGAACTTTTCTAAATGTATTCAGTCTTTTTATTTTTATTTTTGCCGTGGCACAATCATGACCTTGACCTCTTAGGCTCGAGTGATCCTTTCTCCTCAGTCTCCTGATTAGCTGGGACTACGGGTGCACACCACCACACCCAGCTAATATTTTGACTTTCTGTAGAGGTGGGGTTTTGCTGTGTTCACCGATAGATGAATGACCTTGCAGCAGCTGGGTACCTGCCAGTGAGACTCAGGGACAGGTGGTGCAGACACCCTCCAGGCCTTCCCTGCTTTGGCCTCCACACCCCTTTTGCCTCCAGCACCAGAGGCTGGTTGTCAGGCCGGCAGTCCTCTCTTCCCACACTTAGTCCTTCCGTGGTCAGGAATCAAAGAGCACAGGAGTTGGAGAACACGACCCACGCTTTCTTTTCTTTTGTTTTTAGAAAGCAGGATTTATTGAGGGGACAGATAAAGCTCCCACAGTGGGAGGGGATCCAAGAGGGTTGCCCTTGACCCATGCTTTCTTTTTTTGTTTTTGAGTTGGAGTCTCACTCGGTGGCCCAGACTGGAGTGCAGTGGCCGCTCCCGGCCACCGCAGCCTCGACCTGCTGGGCTCCGGCGATCCTTCTGCCTCAGCCTTCCGAGTAGCTGGACCTACAGGCGTGTGCTACCATGCCCAGCTAACTTTTTGATTTATCGTAGAGATGGGGTCTCGCCAAGTGGCCCAGGCGGGTCTCGTACCCATGGGTTTAGGTAATCCACTCATCTCAGCCTCCCAAAGCGCGGGATTACAGGCTGAGCCACAGAGTCCGGCTGACCCACACTTTCATTTGCCGAACTAACAACCTGACAGCTCTCTCCCCAAAGTCACACAGGCTATCATCGGGGAACTTGTAGGAACAGAACCAGAAATGCCAGGCTACTTCTCTTTCCTTCTCAACCCCACTAAGGATAGATTCTTATGATGCTTGTTTTTTGTTTTTGTTTTTTCTGTTGAGTCGGAGTCTCACTCTGTTGCCCAGGCTAGAGTTCAGGGACACGCTCACAGCTATTGCAGCCTCGACCTGCTAGGTTCAGCGATCCTTTCGCCTCAGCCTTCTAAGTAGCTAGAACCACAGGTGCACACCACCATGCACGGCTGATTTTTTTAAATTTATTGTAGAGCCAAGGTCTTGCCAAGTTGTCCAGGCTGGTCTTGAACCCCGGGCTCAGGCAATCCTCTCCTCTTGGCCTCCCAAAGTGCTGAGATGACAAGTGTGAACCACCACACCTGGCTGACGCTTGTTGAAATGATAATGATGGTTTGATCCAAGACCACTGCAACAGAGGAGAGAGACCAGACTCGACTCCAGAGACAGCTGAGATTGACAGGTTGGCTCATGGAACATCCCCAAGAGGAAGTGTCAGGTGTGGGGGAGTCCAGCTCAACGGGTCCAGTCAGATTTTTGCTAATGGCAGGCTGAGAACCTCAAATGTACCTCTTCATCGAAGGTGGAGGACGAGGAATGCGATCAGAGTCCCAGGAGGGAAATTCTGGTGAAAATGACCCCAAAGCCCTTCTCACATGGGTGCCCACGGCCGCTTCCCCTCCCAAAGGCCCTACCGCCTGACGCCATGGCCTCAGGGTCAGGTCTCAACACACGCGTGTGAGGGCTCAAACATTCAGACCCAGCAACACGAGTTGGTCTTAACAATCCCAGGTTCTGAGCGATAGCCAGATACACGGCCTGGGCTGAAGGACCATCGTGGGGCTGTGGGATCTGGATCCCAGCAACAGAGCAGAGAGTTTAAAATTCTGGTTCACATCTGTAACCCAGCTCCTTGAGAAGCTGAGTTGGGAGCGCGGCTCGGGGCCAGGAGTTTGAGACGCCCCTGGGCAACATGGCGAGAACCAGTCTCTTAACATAAAATAAATAAAATTCTGGCTTTGTCACTGCTAGCAGTGTAGCCTTGGACAAGTTTCTTAATCTCTCTGAGCCTCAGTTTACTCATTATTAAATAGACATGATAGTCATATGTGTCTCACAGAGTTTTGTAAAAGTAATATGAGTCAGTATATGTAAAATACTTAATACAAAGCTGGGCACGGGGCACAAGCCTGTCATCCAAGCACTTTGGGAGGTCGAGGCAAAGGATTGCCTAAGTCCCGGGGTTCGAGACCAACCTGGGCAACACAGAGAGACCTCATCTCTACAATAAATTGAAAAATTAGCTAGGTGTGGTGGCTCGCATCTGTAGTTCCAGCTACTTGGAAGGCTGAGGTGGAAGGATTGCCTGAGCCCAGTTGGTTGAGGCTGCGGTGGCCATGAGAGTGGCCCTGCACTCCAGCCTGGGTGACAATGAGACTCTGACCCAAAAAAAACCCCCCAAAACTGACACATTACTCAGCACATAGTAAGCACTCTATAGATGCCATCTTATTACTTAGTTCTAAAAATAATAGAGCAGGCCAGGCTCGGTGGCTCAGCCTGTAATCCTAGCGCCTTGGGACGCCGAGGTGAGTGGATTGGCTGAGCCCGCGGGTTCGAGACCTGCCTGGGCAACTTGGCAAGACCTCATCTCTACAATCAATCAAAAATTAGCCGGGTGTGGTAACTCACACCTGTAGTTTCAGCTACTTGGAAGGCTGAGGCAGAAGGATCGCCGGAGCCCAGCAGGTCAAGGCTGCAGTGGTCAGGAGCG
>NW_007097657.1:16658-22766 GCF_000164805.1 Carlito syrichta
CTGGAGTGCAGTGGCCACTCCCGGCCACCGCAGCCTCGACCTGCCAGGCTCCAGCGATCCTTCCGCCTCATCCTTCCAAGTAGCTGGAACTACAGGTGGGCGCTACCACGCCCGGCTGATTTTTTGATTTATTGTAGAGACGAGGTCTCACCAAGTTGCCCAGGTGGGTCTCGAACCCGTGGGTTCAGGCAGTCCTCTCGACTTGGCCTCCCAAACTGGTGGGATTATAGGTGTGAGTCACTGAGTCTGGCCCGGAGGTTTTCTTTCTTATCAACTCCTTACAGTGTGGGAGAGAAAATAATGTTTGTCCTCACCAATGGCCAAGTGTGGAATCCCTCTTGGTGTCACTCACCAGAACTACCAGGAGGGTGCTTAAATGCAGGGAGATGGGCTGGGCGCAGTAGCTCACGCCTGTAATCCCAGTACTTTGGGAGGCCAAGGTGAGAGGATTGCCTGAGCTCAGGGGTTCGAGACCAGCCTGAGCAACATGGTGAGATCTCATCTCTACAATAAATCAAAAAAATAAGCCGGGCGTGGTAGCAAGCTCCTGTAGGTTCAGCTACTTGGAAGGCTGAGGCAGAAGGATCGCCTGAGCCCAACAGGTCAAGGCTGCAGTAGCCAGGAGCGTGCTAGGCTGCACTCCAGCCTGGATGACAGAATGGGACTCCAGCCTGGATGACAGAATGGGACTCTAACTGAAACAAACAAGCAAACAAACAAATCCTAGCCTTGACCAGGAGCAATGGCTCACGCCTATCATCACAGCAACTTGGGAGGCTGAGGAGAGAGGATTGCCTGAGCCCACGGGTTCGAAGCCAGCCTGGGCAATTTGGTGAGAACTCGTCTCTACAATAAGTCAAAAAATTAGCCAGGCATGGTGGTGCACGCCTGTAGTCCTAGCTACTTTGGAAGCTGAAATGGAAAGATCACCTGAGCCCAGGGGCTTGAGGCTGCTGTGGCCATGAGCATGCCCCTGCATTCCAGCCTGGGAGACAGAATGAGATTCCAACTCCAAAAACAAAAACAAACAAAAAAAAACACCTAGCCTCTGAATTCCAGGGCAAGTGGATTTGAGAAATAGCTCCTGTCCTCTTCACACAGTTACTTTGCAATATTAAACTCTCTCTCCACTTCAATGGTTGTGTTAGTCTTCCAGGCAGGCAGGCATAGGAACCTGGTGGGGCTGTAACATTTCCTCAAGGACTCAGGAGACATCTTGAAATGTGATCAAGGAATAGAACACTCCAAAAGAGATGGGCCTAACCCATTACCTGAATCCACGCTGCTGGATGGGATGTGGTCACTTGGTGGATATACACAGGGAAACTCCTTTTCCATTTTTTCTTAAGCACTAGCAAGTTTTATTTATTTATTTATTTATTTTTATTTTTTGGAGTTGTTGTCTCACTCTGTTGCCCAGGCTGGAGTGCAGTGGCACGCTCATGGCCACCACAGCCTCGATCTACAGGGCTCAGGTGATCCTTCCACCTTAGCCTTCCAAGTAGCTGAAACTACAGGCTCAAGCTACCATGTCCAGTTTAATTTTTTATTTACTGTAGAGACGAGGTCTCACCAAGTTGCCCAGGCTGGTCTTGAATTCCTGAGCTCAGGCAATCCTCTGACCTCCACCTCTCAAAGTGCTGGGATTACAGACGTGAACCACTGTGCCTGGCTTCTTTTATATATTCTAAGTATTAGTCTTTTTAAATTTCTTTTTCTTTATTTTTTTTTTGAGACAAGGTCTCACTCTGGCGCTGGAGTACAGTGGCACAATCATAGCTCACTGCAGCCACGAACTCCTGGGCTTAAGTGATCCTCCTGCCTCAGCCTCCCAAGTAGCCAAGACTACAGGCACACACCACTGCACTCAGCTAATTAAAAAATAAAAAGAATATATTCCCACTCTGAATCTTAAACTCCCTGGTTCCTGCGGAGGCCACTCCCAACCCAGCAAGCTGCAGTCATGATTTCTAAATCGCGGGAGGTGAGAGAAAAAGGTGATGAGAACGCTGACATATCTATTTATTTATTTTTATTTTTTATTTATTTACTTTTTTGAGTTGGAGTCTCACTCTGTCGCCCAGACTGGAGTGCAGTGGCCGCTCTCGGTCACCGCAGCCTCGACCTGCTGGGCTCCGGCGATCCTTCCGCCTCAGCCTTCCGAGTAGCCGGAATTACAGGCGCGTGCTACCACGCCCGGCTGATTTTTTGATTTATTGTAGAGATGAGGTCTCGCTGCCCAGGCGGGTCTCGAACCCGCGGGCTCAGGCAATCCACTCACCTCAGCCTCCCAAAGGCGTGGGATTACAGGCTGAGCCACCAAGCCCGGCTTCTATTTTTATTTATTATTATTTTTTTAGCTGGCGTCTCATTGTGCTGCCCAGGCTGGAGTGCAATGGCATGATCATGGCTCACCACAGGCTTGACAACCTGGGCTCAAATGATCCTTCCACCTCAGCCTTCCATGTAGCTGGTACTACAGTCATGCACCACCACACCCAGCTAATTGTTTTATCTTTTGTAGAGATGCTATCTTTCTGCATTGCCTAGGCTGGTCTCAAACCCCTGGGCCAATGACCCTCCTGCCTAGGCCTCCCAAGGTGCTGGGCTTACGGGCATGAGTCACTGTACCTGGCTGACCTATTTAATTTAATTCCATTTTAGGTCAGAGAAAATCGGCTAAGCTTGGCTGTTTTTATTTTATTTTATTTATTTTGAGCAGGAGTCTCACTCATCACCCAGGCTGGAGTGAGGTGGCACGCTCAGGGCCACCACAGTCTTGACCTGCTGAACTCTGGCGATCTTTCCACCTCAGCTTTCCAAGCAGCTGGAACTACGGGCGTGTACCACCATGCCCGGCTAATTTTGTGATTTATTTTAGAGACAAATTCTTGCCAAGTTGCCCAGGCGGGTCTCGAACCCCTGGGCTCAGACCATCCTCTTGCCTCTGGCTCCCAAAGGGCTGGGATTACAGGCTGAGCCACCTCGTCCAGCTGTTTTTTTCATATATAGATAAACAGTACACACACACACACACACACACACACACACACACACACACACTCCAAGTCCATGCACATAAGGGCTTGCCTGCTCAACAGGTTTTTAACTGCCCTATAAAACACATTGGGAATTTATCTGTGGGGAACATTCCAAACCTCCTGCTTCAAAGGAAGGTTGATCAGAGGACTGAAGATAAAATGCTTGGCTTTTGTTTTGCAAAATAGGCTTCTGAGATTTCAAGGCAGAGATTTTAGTTTGAGACAACAAAGTTTTGAATTCTGCAAAGTCTGTCTGAGACTCAAGTGACAAATCCCTACAAATATATTTGCTCTGGGTGTAGCGAGAAAATAGAGAGACCGTGACACCGAGACTATTGTAGGAAGTGGCAACTTTATTACACCAGCAGGCTCGAGGGCTACTGCGTCCAAATCGAATCCCCCAGAACAGGTGAGGTGGGGTCTTATACCTTCGTTTAGGTAAGGGAGGGAGTCGGGTTGAGCGATTACATATTTCCTTTGGAATCTTACAAGGTTGTACTCAGCAAAATCAGATTTTTCAAACAACAAATGCTCTCCAGGAAATGCAAAGTGTAGGATTGTAAACTGTTAACTTCAAAAGAGGGGTTTGGATAAGTTTGTAAGTTAGTTACTCTTCTGCATTTCCATGAAATGACCAGTCTCTGGCCATTTGGCCTTTCTTAAACAAAACCTGCCTGGCACCTGGCGGGTCGTTAAAGCTTGCCGCCTGGCTTTCAAAAGGAAATACCTTTAACTGCTACCAACCCCCCTTTCTGCCACAGGGTTAGTGGGAGACAATCTGTCATCCCAGGTGACTGCCATGGGGCCAACTGCTGACTCCGAAGCAGCAACTCATGCGTTTCTGTGTTCATTCACTCAGTCATACAAGAAATATATTTGAGTATTTGTTGCATTCTGCCACATGGGGATATGGAAGGAATAGATGAGACTAGCCCTGCCCTGCCTTGCTGTGATAAAGATGGCTTCCTCTGCCTGGGTAGAGGAGGGCTTTGGGCTGAGGTTTTGAGAGTGACCCCTTCTGGTGGAAGGCCTCTGCCGCCCTAGGTGGTCAATTCCTGGGAGATAGCGTCTTGGCTGAGTCTCAGGGGCTGTCAGTGCTGTCCCACCACACCTCCCTAAATCTTATCCTGTCCGGATGTGTATTCCCTTCCTGGAATGCCAGGACTCCAGGGATGGTACCCCAGGTTTTTCTCAGGCCTCACACCCAGAGGGGGTGTGGGCAGCCCCTTAAAATGCATGTCTGATTGGAGTCGGTAGAGGACCCAGGTGAAAATGACCACCCCCTATTTGAAAGCACTGTGAGCCAGGTGAGGTGGCTCATGCCTATAATCCCAGCACTTTGGGAGCCAGAGGCCAGAGGATTGCCTGAGCCCGTGGGCTCCAGACCAGCCTGGGCAACTTGGTGAGAGCTTGTCTCTACAATAAACTTAAAAATTAGGAGGCATGGTGGTGTGTGCCTGTAGTTCCAGCTACTTGGAAGGCTGAGGCAGAAGGATCGCTGGAGCGCAGCAGGTCAAGGTTGTGGTGGCCGTGATTGTGCTACTACACTCCAGCCTGGGCGACGGAGTGAGACTCCAACTCAAAAAAAGAAAAAAAAAAAGAAAGAAAGCACTGTGGCTCCTTGGGATTAATCTCCCCTATGACATAATGATTATTTCTAGTTTTCTTTTTGAATCGGAGTCTCAGTCTGTCACCCAGGCTGGGGTGCAGTGGCATGCTCATGGCCACCATAGCCTCAACTTGCTGGGCTCTGGTGATCCTTCTGCCTCAGCCTTCCAAGTAGCTGGGACTACAGGCATGCGCCACTATGCCCGGCTCACTTTTTTGACTTACAGTAGAGATGAGATCTTGCCAAGTTGCCCAAGCTGGTCTTGAATCCCTGGGCTTAGGCAATCCTCCTGCCTTGGCTTCCCAAAGTGCTGGGATTACAGGCGTGAGCTACCGAGCCTGGCTATTTCTAGTTTTCATATCAGAGAAGTGAGCAGGGATGCAGGGGTTGGGGGGATAGGTTAGTTGGTTTCTCTCTCTCTCTCTCTCTCTCTCATTCACACACTCACACACACAGACACACACACACACACACACACACACACACACACACACACACATAGGAATAGACATTCTAGAGAGCACATGTGGAACTGGCAACGCTTTGGAAAGCTGGTCTTTTGTTTTGGGGAAGTCATCTGTGACCTGAGTATATAGAATACTATTTAAACTTGACAGAGAATGAAAGCAAAAGATTTTGACGATTTGACAACGTAAGCCACATTAAAAACATGTCAAAATGTTTAAAGAAAATATGAAAATTCATATTTTACAGGACTTACAGTTACAGTTCATAATTTTCAGTTTTTAAACAACAAAAAATGTTACTGGACATGAGACAAAAATGTATTATCTTAGTAAAGGGAAAACTTTTCTCGACATGGTAAAGAAATGAAGATGCACTGCAGGAAAATAGTCACAAATGCGATCATATAAACATTTAAAACTTTTGCAGGAAAAAATACCAGAAGCAAAAACACAAATTAAAAATTGAGTAAAAGTTTTGCTGTATATATGACAACAAAAGACTTTGTAGTGTGTCCAGACTTCCTGCAGATCAATGGAAAAACAAAATCTAAATAGAGAATAGACCACAGCCTAAACACTTTACAAGAAATAAACTTCAAATGACTTTTTTTGGTTTAATTCTTTTTTAACAGCTTTTTGAGACATAATTCATGTACTATACACAGAAACCACTCTTTTAAAGTATATAATTCAACAGCTTTTAGTATATTTACATAGTTATGCATTCATTATTGCAATCAATTTTAGAACATTTTCATTACTCCCAAAAGAAACTTTGCACCACTTAGCCATCACTGCTCAATCCCCCATCGCCCGATATACTTTCTGTCTCGATAGGTTTGTCTTCCAACCTATGAACATGGGATGCTTTTTAGCTTATTTTGGCTTTTAATTTATTTCAACAATTTTTTGTAGTTTTCAGAATATAAGTTTTACACTTCTTTTTTTTTTTTTTTTGAGTTGGAGTTTCACTCGGTCGCCCAGACTGGAG
>NW_007097658.1:0-1314 GCF_000164805.1 Carlito syrichta
CTCTCCGGGCCACTGCAGCCTCGACCTGCCGGACTCCGACGATCCTTCGGCCTCAGCCTCCCAAGTAGCCAGGACTACAGGCGCACGCTACCTACGCCCGGCTAATTTTTGGATTTATTGCAGAGGCGAGGTCTCACCATGCTTTTCTGTTTTTCTTTCTTTCCTTATTTCTTTCTTTTTTTTTTCCCAACACTGGATGGCCCTGAGTTAGCTGGATCCACGCACCCCCGAGTCAGACGGTTCCAAGCTCGGGGACTTTCCCCGCACTGCGGGTGGCCCGAGGGATCCGGGTGGTGCGCGGTGTGGGCCTGGGTCGGCCGCAGCCGGGAGCAAGAGTCCAACCCACCTTCCAGCCCGTCAAAGCCGAGCACCACGTCTGAGGCTCGCCCCTGCCTGTCTTTGACCTCCAGGGCTGTGACCGTGCAGCCCCAGGAGATGATGTCCACTCTCAGCTGGTCCGATCGCAGCTGGAACCTCTCCACCGTCCCGGCCCCCGAGGGCAGCTCCCCGAACACGGCTCTGGCCACCGACACCATAGGGAAGTCTCGGGGTGCGCGTCCACTCCCGGATCCTGGCGCTCCAGTCTGGGAGCGCAAAGTTGCAAGGGGGGGAAAGGGCGTGGCCCGGCCCAGGCCCCGCCCCTCCGCCCGCCGGGATTGGGGGCGTGGCCGCTCCTGCAGGAATCTCCCCTGGGGCCTTCCAGATCGCTCCCTGGCCCGAGGGTAACCCGGAGGCGAACTTTCCAGCCAGACCTGCCCTTCTTTTCCTGGGCTCGCCTGGCTGCATTGCATGTCGGGAGTGGTAGTCCAGGGGGAGGGGGATTGCATTTTGGGGGCTGTAGTCTTCCTAAACCCCAGTCTCGCGTTTGCAGGGTTCTAGCTCCTTCTCCCGCGTACTTTCTCAACAAGCAGCGAGCCGGTCGTTAGTGATGGTGGCTGACTATCGGACAGAGCGCCAGACTTGGGGACAGTGAGATAGATCTTGGGAGGAAATTCGGGTTTTAAGTGAACTCTTGGATCCGGGGCGTAGGAATTACCGTGGCCGTTCAGAGAAGGGTACATCACTGCAGTCACCCCTTCACCGCTGACGGCCGGAGCTTCTGTTCTCTATGCCCCATGGGGTGAAGTCCTGGACAGGATTCTGTGGGAGCTACTGCCTGAATGCTCTCCTGACTGCCAGCCCAGAGGAGAGGCCCAGATAGGGCCCGGTGCACGGATCAGGCTCGCCTTATGTGGGGAGATTAGAGACAGCCTAGAACTTTATTTCTTCCAAGGGACTGGGAAGGGGCCTGGTTATCTACCCTCTTGCTCCCAA
>NW_007097659.1:0-1439 GCF_000164805.1 Carlito syrichta
GGCTACTTGGAAGGCTGAGGCAGAAGGATCACCTGAGCCCAGCAGGTTGAGGCTGTGGTGGCTGTGAGCATGCCGTTGCACTCCAGCCTGGGTGACAGAGTGAGACTCCAACTCAAAAAAAAAAAAAAAAGACCTAGAATTCAACTACTCAGGGTAACCCCCTCTCCTGTCTCCTGGCCAAATACCCCAGTTCTGCAGAATTTTCTTCCTCAGATGGTCTTCTCACCTCAGACACCCACATTGATTTACAGGGTCTCTCTGAGTATAACCCCAGGACCAGACTCCCTAATTGGTGCTCTTGGGCATACTCTGTGTCCTCAAAAGCTGGTAGATTCCCACTGTTTCCTCTACCCATTGAGAGACAAAACTCTAGTGACCTGAAAAATGAACTTACTTGAGTGGCAAAGCATTTTTTGTAGCCACTGGGGGGGGTGGGCAGAACTAGGACTCACCGGCACTGTTTGGATGGGGAAACTAAGTCCCAGGGAGCAGGTGGGACAGGACATGAAACCAGGCTTCCTGCTCCCTCCACAAGTTCTTGTCTCTGCCATGGTGCCCTCCAGGCCCTAGTCCTGGGCAGGGTTCCGGCGGGTTTTGTGGCTCTGTGCAACCTGGCTGAGGTCTGAGCTGTGCTCCGTGCCTGTGTCCCTGCCACTGCAGCACGTGGATGGGGAGGGCCATTTTTCTGGCCAAAGTGGCAGGGGGTAGGGTCTAGGTTCAGCCACATCCTGGAGAAGGTGGCATTGCTGGGGTTGCAGGGCACATTGGTGGTGGAAGGGAAGGCGGCCTCTGACATCGTTCCCCACCCACACTGCCCGACAGGGACGCTGCAGGTCCGCCTCCTGGGCTGCGAGCAGCTGCTGACAGCTGTGCCTGGACGCCTGCCGGTGGCCGCACTGGCCAGCGGCCCCTCCGAGGGCTGGCTTCGGGCCAGGACCAAGCAGCTACGTGGTGGAGGCGAGCTGGCCAGTGAGTAGGGAAGGGGCTATGGGGGCAGCAGGAGAGCCCTGCTCCAGGCCTACCCTGAGCCCCAGCTCTGGCCCTGCAGATGAGGTGCTGGCCGTGCTCAAGGTGGACAATCGCGTCGTGGGCCAGACGGGCTGGGGACAGGTGGCCGAGCAGTCCTGGGACCAGACCTTCATCATCGTGCTGGAGCGAGTGAGGCTGGCCTTTGAGTGGTCAGGGGTGGAAGGCTGCCCAGGTTGGGGGTGGGAGACTGCCCAGGTTGGGGAAAGGCTCCCTGCCCCTCAGCCTGACCCCTGACTATAGGCCCGCGAGCTGGAGATCGGGGTTCACTGGCGGGATTGGCGACAGCTGTGTGGCGTGGCCTTCCTGAGGCTTGAGGACTTCCTGGACAATGCCTGTCACCAGCTGTCCCTCAGTCTGGTGCCGCAGGGGCTGCTCTTTGCACAGGTGCTTACCACCCCTTCCTCTGACCC
>NW_007097659.1:1459-10508 GCF_000164805.1 Carlito syrichta
CTCAGGGCTGGGAGGGCATTTGAGACTGACCCGCCCACATAGGTGTGGAGATTAGGGACCAGAGAATAAGGACTCCCAGCCGTTTTTTAGAAGGGCACATCTGAAGGCCATCGCCCTTGTTCTGCCTCAGGTGTGACCCTGGACAGGTACCTCTCTGCTGTGGACCTCAGTTTCTCTGCTGGTATTAATAGGGATGTTGAATCCATGGCTCCTTCTGGCTCTTGATCTATCCATATAGGGGGCTTGAGTTGGGATCGTAGGGGCAGAGGTGGCAGATGGGAAGAGACAGGTCTTTTTTTTTTTTTTTTGAGTCAGAGTCTCACTCCATTCCCCAGGCTGGAGCGCAGTGGCACGTTCACGGCCACCCCAGCATCTACCCGCTGGGCTCCAGCCATCCTTCTGCCTCAGCCTTCCAAGGAGCCAGAACGACAGGTGCACGCTACCACGCCTGGCTGGTTTTTGATTTGTTGTAGAAATGAGGTCTCACCAAGTTGCCTGTGCTGGTCTCGAACCTGGGGGTTCAGACAATCCTCTCACCTCAGCCTCCCAAAGTGCTGGGATGACAGGCTGAGCCACCGAGCCCGGCCGGCAAGAGACAGTTCTTCACCTACCCTCTGCCCCTGCAGGTGACCTTCTGTGATCCTGTCATCGAGAGGCGGCCCCGGCTGCAGAGGCAGAAACGCGTCTTCTCCAAACGCAGAGGTGCAGCGGGGCGGGAGGCTGTGTGTGGACAGCGCAGGGCTGGGGCCGTCGGGGGCCCCGGGCCTGAACTCCCTCTTGTCCCCAGGCCAGGACTTCCTGAGGGCTTCCCAGATGAACCTCAGCATGGCAGCTTGGGGGCGCCTGGTCATGAGCCTCCTCCCCCCCTGCAGTTCCCCAAGCACGATCAGTCCCCCCAGAGGGTGCCCTCAGACCCCGAAGATGCCCCGGGAGGCCTCTGAGCCCGCCTCCCCCAGGTGAGGGGCCACCTTGCCCCGAATGCATGCAGCCCCGGCGGCTGCCTCCGTCTGTCCCCGTCGCTCAGCCCCCGTCCCTCTCGGTCTCTCTGCGTGGCTGTGCATCTGTCCCGCCAGCCCTTTCATCTGCCTGTGCCGGGCCTTGTCTGCTTCCTCCCCACAGTAGCTTCCTGCCCAAGAAGACCCCCTTGGGAGAAGAGATGGATCCCCCACCCAAGCCCCCGCGCCTCTACCTGCCCCAGGAGCCAACCCCCGAGGAGACTCCAGTGAGGGGCCTGCGGGACTGGTGGCCCCTGGGGGTTCCCTGGGGTGGGGGTGGCAGGACTGGAGGGAAGGAGGGCGGGAAGCCTGGCCCTCCCTTGCCCTGAACCCCTCTGCCCTCGCAGCGTACTAAACGTCCCCACATGGAGCCCAGGACTGGACACGGGCCGCCTCCACCAGCCTTCCCTGCCAGGTACCCCTGTCCGGCGCGTGTCATGGATGACGTGTTCGTCTGCCGACTCGAGAGCATATTGTGTATCTTCATTGTTTTGTTTTTGTTTTAATCAATTATTTTTATTATGATTTTGTGGGATGCAGTTAAGGGTTAGATGTACAATTACGTTTCATTCAGGCACCCTGTTGATAAGAGGTGTTTCCCCATCCCCAGACAGATATTTGCGACTGTTAATCCCATCCCTCTCCCCCCCTTCATTGTTTTTATTATTTTATTTTATTTTTTTGAGTTGGAGTCTCACTCCGTCGCCCAGGCTGGAGTGCAGGGGCATGCTCACGGCCACCCCAGTGTTGACCTGCTGGCCTCTGACGATCCTTCCGCCTCAGCCTTCCGAGTGCCGGAAGGCACACAGTGCCGGAACTACAGGCACTACCACTCCCGGCTAATTTTTTGACTTATTTTAGAGGCAAGGTTTCACCATGTTGCCCGGCCTGGTCATGAATGTGTATCTTTTTTAAGTTGATGAATTTTTTTTTTTGAGTTGGAGTCTCACTCTGTCGCCCAGACTGGAGTGCAGTGGCTGCTCCTGGCCACCGCAGCCTCCCCCTGCTGGGCTCCGGCGATCCTTCCACCTCAGCCTTCCAAGCAGCCGGAATTACAGGCACGCTACCACGCCCGGCTGATTTTTTGATTTATTGTAGAGATGAGGTCTCGCTGCCCAGGCGGGTCTCGAACCCTCAGGCTCAGGCAATCCACTCACCTCAGCCTCCCAAAGGCGTGGGATTACAGGCTGAGCCACCGAGCCCGGCTGATGAATTATTTTTTGAGTCGGGGTCTCACTCTGTTGCCCAGGCTGGAGTGCAGTGGCACAATTACAATTCATGGCAGCCTCTGACTCCTGGGCTCAAGCGATCCTCCCGCTCAGTCTCCTGAGTAGCTAGGACCACAGGCATGCACCGCCATGCTGGGTTCACCTTTTAATTTTTCTGAAGAGACAAGGTCTTGCTATGTTTCCCAGGCCGGTCTTGTACTCCTGGACTCAAGCAGTCCTCCTGCCTTGGCCTCCCGAAGTGCTGGGATTACAGGCACGAGCCACCTCATCCAGCTTTGTGTATCCACTCTGTGGCTCCTTGGGTCTACAACCTGACTGGCTCTCAACTTCTTACTTGTTGAATCCTTGTTATTGAGCTCCCGCTGTATGCCAGACTCCAGGAAACTGCTGTTCTCAGAGCCCCATATGTGGGGACAGCCCAGGCCTGAGTATGGAGGGCTTGGAGTAGCTCTGGGTAGAACCACCCTTTGCCGTAGGTGCTTCCCGTGTCCTCTTTCTCTTGCAGGAAACCTCTCCGGCTCCAGGACTTCCGCTGCTTGGCTGTGCTGGGCCGGGGACACTTTGGGAAGGTAATGGGCTCATTCGCTGGGATGACACTGTGATCCGTGGGGGTGGTGGGTAGGGGAAGCAAAGGCTCCCTGGTGGAGCCAAGAAGAGTCCAGCCTCTCTCTGGTCCTCAGGTCCTCCTTGTCCAGTTCAAAGGGACCGGGAAGTACTACGCCATTAAAGCGCTGAAGAAGCAGGAGGTGCTTGGCCGGGATGAGATAGAGAGGTGTGTGGGCGTCCCAGGAGAGCACAGGGGTGGCTGGTCTGGGCTGTCTGGAAGGCGCCGGAGCCTCCTGGGGTTTTGGACAGGTGACCCTATGGAACCAGGCAGGCTTGTTTTTTTTCTGTTTTTTTTTTTTTTAAGTCAGAATCTCCCTCTGTCGCCCAGACTGGAGTGCAGCGGCACACTCACAGCCACCGTAGCCTCAACCTACAGGGCTCAGGTGATCAATCCTTCCGCCTCGGCCTTCCAAGTAGCTGGAACTATAGGCACGTGCCACCACGCCTGGCTAATTTTTTGATTCATTGTGTAGGATGATTTCTCACCAAGTTGCCTAGATTGATCTCGAACCAGCAGGCTCAGGCAGTCCTCTCACTTCGGCCTCCCAAAGTGCTGGGATTATAGGCGTGAAGTTTTTTTTTTTGAGTTGGGGTCTCACCTGTTGCCCAGGCTAGAGTGCAGTGGTGCACTCATGGCCACCGCAGCCTCGACCTCCAGGCTCAGGCAATCCTTCCTCCTCAGCCTCCTGAGTAGCTGGGACTACAGGTGTGCACCACCATGCCCGGCTAATTTTTTTAGAAACGAGGTCTCCTATGTTGCCCAGGCTGGTCTTAAAACTCTTGGGCTCAAGCAATCCTCCTATATCGGCCTCCCCCAAAATGCTGGGATTGCAGGTGTGGGCCACCGTGCCTGGCTCTTTCTGGCACCTGCAGTGGCCATCTGCCCTTGGGCAGGTCCCCTCTTCTCCCTGAGCGTCCATTTGCCATACTGTATTGTGAGCAGCACCCCCAGGCCCCCTCAGTCCATGGCCCACGTGTGTGCCTCCTGGGTCAGCACCTCAGGGTTGTGCAGGTCAGCAACCTGTGTGAGCTCTCAACATGGAAAGTGTCACTCTACCCACATGGCCCTTCGCTGAGGCCCAGTGAGCCCTGTGTGGGGGCAGGACACAGCCGAGGAGGTTTTCCTTTCCTCTGAGACCCCCGCCCTCCCCTGCAGCCTGTACTGCGAGAAGCGGATCCTGGAGACTGTGGGCCGCACGGGGCACCCTTTCCTGCTCTCTCTCCTCGCCTGCTTCCAGACCTCCAGCCACGCCTGTTTCGTGACTGAGTTTGTGCCCGGTGGTGACCTCATGATGCACATTCACGAGGACGTGTTCCCTGAGCCCCAGGCCCGGTGGGTTTCCGTTCCTCTGGCCAGCGTCTTCCGGCAGACTTTTCCTGGTTCCCCTTACCTACGTCCTGCTTCCTCCAGGGTGCCCGCTGGAAGAGGAGCAGGAGTCAGAGAGGCCCTGGTTCACACCCTGGGATCACAGCGTGTGTGCCCCTCGGCGCCAGTTAACGAAACTGTGAACTGGGCTTCTGATAACCATTTCATAGCATTGCCTAGTGCAGGGGCTGGAGTTATTTTTCCCTCTGGTATAGGTTCTGGAGTTAGAAAGACCTGAGTTGGCTTATCAGCCCTGTTACTTGCTGTGTTCCTCTGGGCAGGTCACTTGCCTGGTGTCTCAGATCCTTATTTGAAAAATAGGCATGATGTGGGCATGGTGGCTCACACCTATAATCCCAGCACTCTGGGAGGCTGAGGTGGGAGGATTCCTTGAGCCCAGGAGTTCGAGACCAGCCTGGGCAACATAGTGAGACTTTGTCTCTACAAAAAAGAAAAAAAAAAATTAGCTGGGTGTGGTAGTGCATACCTGTAGTCCCAGCTACTCGGGAGGCTGAGGCAGAAGGATCACCTGAACCCATGAGGTGGAGGCTTCAGTGAGCCATGATCCAGCCTGGGTGACAGAGTGAGACCCCAACTCAAAAAAAAAAAAAAAAGAAAAATAGGCATAATGAGTATCAACCACAGTCTGCTGTGTGCAGGACAGCTGGCATGGTCCCTGGCACAGGTTAAGAACCCAGGAAAGGTAGGCCAGATGGGCACAGCAACCTTGTGATGACCTTGGAACCATTGTGTGGAGAAGCCTCCCAACTTAGGCCTGAGGCTCCGCCCAGTCTCACAGGGACAGCCTGGTGCCTCCTTGCCCTGCCTCCCTGGTCCCTGTCCAGGGTCTGAATTCTCCCATGACCACCTCTCCAGCTTCTACTTGGCCTGCGTGATCCTGGGGCTGCAGTTCTTACACGAGAAGAAGATCATTTATAGGTAACTTGTCCCAGGGATGCCCAGGGGTGGTGGGGTGGGCTGGAGCAAGCTCTGCCCTCTTCCTGGGCTGCTCGGGGCAGCTGCTGGTCCTGGGTCTCGGCCCTTCTCAGCCCCCTTAATCTGCACCCCCTGCCCTCAGGGACCTGAAGCTGGATAATCTTCTGCTGGATGCTCAGGGTTTCCTGAAGATCGCAGACTTTGGGCTGTGCAAGGAAGGTGGGATTGCCTGTCAGATCTGTGTCCCCGCATTGCCCACCCAGCCCTGGGAGGTGGCATTTCCCAGATCTCCCCACCCACAGACGCCCTGGTTCCGCCACCCCAGGCCTCTTTCCGGGGCACAGCTGGGCACGTTGGCCCTCTCTTCCCAGCCCTAGGGATGCGTGGGGAGCCCGGCCTGTGCTTAGCCAGAGGGAGCGGCTGTGGTCAGGACTGGGTTCCGCCTTCTGTGTGACCTTGGCACGTGCACTTGGCTGACTTGGGTTCCTTAGTCAGATGGCATCATAACCGTTCCTGCTGCCCAGGGCGCAGGGCAGGGCTTGGCATGGACCGGGGCTTCCGGGATCCTAAGGGTTGGCTGTTGCGAACGGGACACATTGAGCAGGTGTCAGTGTGCATACTGGTTTGCAGGGATTGGCTTTGGGGACCGGACGAGCACCTTCTGTGGCACCCCGGAGTTCCTGGCCCCTGAGGTGCTGACCCAGGAGGCATACACACGGGCCGTGGACTGGTGGGGGCTGGGCGTGCTGCTCTATGAGATGCTCGTGGGCGAGGTGAGTGCTCGGATGGGACGGGACTGCGGGGTCCCTGGAGTGGGGGTTGGCCCACCGAATCCTGTCTCCGTCTCCTTAGTGCCCGTTCCCAGGGGACACTGAGGAGGAGGTGTTTGACTGCATCGTCAATTCAGATGCTCCGTACCCCCACTTTCTGTCAGCACAAGGGCTGGAGCTCATTCAGAAGGTGAGTGCCTAGCCAGGTATGGTGGCTCACACCTGTAATCTCAGCACTTTGGGAGGCTGAGGCGGGAGGATCGCTTGAGTCCAGGAGTTTGAGACCAGCCAGGGCAACATAGCAAGATCTCCTCTCTACAAAAAGTGGAAAAAAAAAAATAAGCCAGGCATGGTAGTGTGCACCTGTAGGCCCAGCTACTTGGTAAGCTGAGGCGGGAGGACTGCCTGAGCCCAGGAGGTCAAGGTGGTGGTGAGCCACAGTCATGCCACCGCACTCCAGCCTGGGTGACAGAGTGAGACCCAGACTCAAAAACAAACAAAAATGACACAAGAAAAAGAAGTGTGTGCTGCAGCATCCAGGGCTCGTGTGCCCTTGGCTGTACGTCCTTGGTCACCTGGGGAGGCGGGCAGTGCCTGGGCCCTAGCGAGCACTGGTTCTCCTGCCCAGCTCCTCCAGAAGTGCCCAGAGAAGCGCCTGGGGGCGGGTGAGCAGGACGCAGAGGAGATCAAGATCCAGCCATTCTTCAGGGTGAGTAGCCAGGCTGGCAGTGGCCTCCAGGCAGGGTGGGCGGCGTGGAGTGACCCCTGGGGGCTGCTGTGCCCACCACTATCTCAGGCACCTCTGCCCTTGCCCCTAGACCACCGACTGGCAGGCCCTGCTCTCCCGCGCCGTCCAGCCCCCCTTCGTGCCCACCGTCTGCGGCCCCTCGGACCTGCGCTACTTCGAGGGCGAGTTCACGGGGTTGCCGCCTGCCCTGACCCCGCCTGCGCCCCACAGGCCCCTCACTGCTCGGCAGCAGGCCGCCTTCCGGAACTTTGACTTTGTGTCGGAGCGATTCCTGGAGCCCTGAGGGCCTCTCCTGGCCCTTCCACCTGGCCCCCCCGAGACTTTGAGAGTCTGTTGGCGTCCTGCGGAAGCTGGCCCGGGCCTTGCCTGGTATTTATGAGCCCGTGGGACTCGGGGTGGCAGCCATGGGGCTGCTGCATGGGCTTGGCCCAGCGTCGCTGAGCCAAGTGTGTCCCCTCCCCCTTCCAGCGAGACCTAACCCAGAAAGGGGGCCGCATGAGGAGTGGTTTGGTCTGTCTTTTTAATACTTGACTTGCTCTGTGGATTATTAAATGGGTAAAAGTGCACTGGGGACAGCCTGCTCACAGGCCCTCTTCCTGGGAAGGCTGAACTGCCCGCTGAGGCAGGGATTCTGCCCTGAAGTGCTGCCTGGTGGCCTGGCAGGAGCAAGCTGCCCCGGGCTCCCCGCAGGCTGGCCTCAGCTGGGGGCAGGCCCCCGGTTTTCAGGCCCAGGATGGCAGCCCTCCTCGGTGGCCCTAAACTGCCTGGCTGCGGCCCTCCTCCTCCTCCTCGGCCCAGAGGGCCTCCCAGGACCCCGAGGGCCATCCGCAGAAGAAGCGGGCCAGGTTGCGCGTCAGACCCCGGTCGAAGGGGTTGCCCGGGCGCTGGCGGAGGTAGGCGATGCGGTGTGAGGAGATGAACTCCCAGGTGGTGGTGTTGCTGGCGACCAGGTAGAGGTGTGAGGCCAGGAGCAGGCCGGCCACCAGCGAGAAGAGGGACAGCAGCAGGAAGGTGGCAAACAGCAGCCCGCTGGACCGCAGCCACAGCCCCCAGGGCTGAAAGAACCGGAGGCCTGACCTGCGGGCAGGGACAGGGGCCCGGAGCTGCGGGGGGCACGTGCTCCCTCCGTCCCCACGCTGGTCCCAGGAGCCCTGGCTCCGCCCATACCTCCACCCTCCCTGACGCCCGGGCAGCAGCACCTACCACGCCAGGTACAGGCCCCACAGAAGCACCACCAGTTGCAGGGCCAGGTAGACCACGAAGAGCGGGTGGTTGCGCTCGCCCACGCAGTTCTCCATCCAGGGGCAGTGGTGGTCGTAGCGGCGGATGCAGCGGCGGCATTCACGGCAGTGCCGGGCACGCAGGGGCTGCTGTGGGCACGAGGGGGAGTCCGGCCTCAGCGCTGGCCTTCCTGGGGGCCACCACTGAGGGCGGGGATCAGGGCCTGACTTTGGGAGGCCTTCTTGGCAGAGGGTGAGGCCCAGGCACTGGGGCGGCAGGAGGTGAGGAAGTTTCAGCTTCACCCCAACCCCTCCCACGGGGTCCCTTGTCACCCACCAGCACCAGGCAATATCTGCAGCGCCGAAGAGGGATGGCCTGGGGGACCATGGCTGTCTGCTCCTCCTTGGGCTCCTCCTGGAGAGGAGAGACAGGACGTGAGACGGGGTTCCCTTGGGAGGCAGATGGCACTGGTGGGTGGGGAGGATGTGGGACCCATCCCATGCAGATTGGAGGTGTGGGGTGGACCGAGGGAGGCTGTGTGACATTTGCAAGTCGCTCCCCCTCTCTGGGCCTCGCAATATCCTCACTGTAGAATGGGGTTCTCGGGCTGGCAAGAGCATTCGTGGCGATGCCCCCAAAAGCCTGCGCTCGGGGCCTGGGGTGGTCTGTGTCTGGTCTTGGGTCCCTGTTGGCAGGTGCAGGGCCTCGGGCCCCGGGGCCCCTGGTTACCTGGGGCTGAGGCAGTGCATTCACGTAGCCTGGGTCCATTAGCGACACAGCCAGGTAGAGCAGCAGGGAGCCCAGCACCAGGAGCAGGAAAGTGAGGGGCAGGAGCAGCTCCCCCTGCTCCTCCCACTGCCGCAGCTCTGGAGAGGCCAGGGAGGACAGTGAGGCCAGGGCTGCACAGGAGGGGTGGGGCTGGGGTGCGGCGGGAGGAGGGGAAGTGTGTTCCCGGCTGAGCAAAGGCGTGGAGAAGGGGTCCCAGGAGCGGCTCTGTGGCCAGCAGCACTATTTGGAGGGTCACGGGGAACCATGGAGGGCCGCAGGACAAGAGCTGTTCCCTAGAACCCTCCTGCTGCTGGAGAAAGCAAGGATCAGAGGGAAGCCTGGAGGCAGTCTGCCCGGGAGGAAGAAGAAAGTGGCTGAACGAGGCCCCAGCGGGAGAGGAGAGAATGGAC
>NW_007097659.1:10945-12468 GCF_000164805.1 Carlito syrichta
GGGGGGGGGGGGGGGGGGTGCTGTGGGTGGGTAGGGGGCTACCGAGGGGAATGATGGGAATGGAGGTGGGTGGGTGGCTGGGTGCTCCTGTGGGCACAGGCCGCACCCCACTAGGGTGTTCTCTTGCCTTGGGGTGGGGAGCCTGGGTTGGGGCAGCTAGCTGGGGGTGGGGCGGATGCTGGTCCTCGAACTCGTTGATCCTCCTAGTCTTATGGATGGGAAGGCGGGGAGTCAGTTCCCGGGAAGGGCCAGCTGGTGGGTCCCAGGATCAGGGGAAACGGCCCGAGTGGGTCCTCGGGCCTGGGGGGCACCGGAGAGGTCCTGAGGTGGACAGGGCGTCTGACAGTGACCAGGCAGATGCTGGGCTGAATCAGGGACCAGCTGGCTGTCAGGCGGAGAGCGGGTCAATCCCGGGATTCCGGGACCAGGAGGGAACCCAGACGTCTGGCACCCACGCGGGCGCGGGTGGGTCCGGGGTCGCGCGGGGTCCTGCTCACCGGTATCGTGCAGGAAGAGCACCAGCGTGATCCCCCAGGTCAGCACGGTGTGCCCCGTCCGTACCAGGAGCCCAGGGCTGAGCAGCGCCCAGGGCGCCATCGCCTCCGCCCGGGGCCCCACCCGGAAGAAGCGCCCGGAGGGGCGGGCCCTCTGAGGGAGGAGGCCGGGTCGCCCGGCGATTGGCGGGCCCGGGCGGTGGGCGGGACAGGGCTGGGCCAGGGAGGCTTCCCATTGGGTGGCGGCTGCGGCCCAGTGGGCCCTCAAGCCAACAGGTGCCAGAAGAGGCCGAGGGCGGGGCCGGCGCGCGCGCAGCCGGTAACGCCCCCAACTCCGGCCCCACCCGCCCGGAAACTTTTGAAAGCCCCGCTTCCCGGGCTCCGCCCCAACGGCCTCGCGCATGCGTGCAGCTTCCCGGGGCGCTTTAAAGATCTCACTGGTTGTGTGACTCCGGGAGGCAAAACTGTGCCCATTTCAAAGGTGTGGTGACTGAGGCCCGGAGAGGGGCAGGGCTCGCCCAAGGTTGCTCCGTGGTGACACCTTTGCCTCCCTGCTGTTCATTCTCAGATACTGCAAACGGATGAGGGCAGAGTGGAGGTACATGGTGCAGATTCCGAGGATGGGTGGTCTAACTGGAGTGGGAGTCAGAAATCCCCGCACTGCCCCTTCCTACGTGTGCGGCCTTGGGCAAGTTACTGAGCCCCTCTGAGCTCAGCTTTCTATCTCTTTAAAGGGGCCTGGCCGGGCGCGATGGCTCATGCCTATAATCCCACCACTTTGAGAGGCCCAGGTGCGAGGATTGCCTGAGCCCACGGGTTCGAGACCAGCCCGGGCAACTTGGCGAGACTTCGTCTCTACAATAAATCAAAAAATGAGGCGGGCATGGTGGCGTGTGCCTGTAGTTCCAACTACGTGGAAGGCCAAGGCGGAAAAATCACCTGAGCCCGGCAGGTCGAGGCTGGGGTGGCCGGGAGCGTGCCACTGCCCTCCAGCCTGGATGACAGAATAAGACTCCAACTAAAAAAACA
>NW_007097659.1:12751-29621 GCF_000164805.1 Carlito syrichta
CGTCGCCAAAGCCACCATCTACAGCCTGCCAGGCTGACTTTCCCAGCCCGAGGCCCCAGGCTGTTCTTCCGTGTGTCGCCAGGACCTTCCCCTTTCAGCCCTACCTTTCCAAGGCACCTCCCACTGCTCCCAGCATCCTCCCCTTCCTCTATCTGGTTGGCCTCGTCCCAGCTCCTGCAGCCTTCTCCTCTGACTTCTGTGGTCTTGTCAGTTCCACATCCCCTTTTCGGTGGCAGCTGACTCCTCCCATCCCGTTGGTCCTGGGGAGACTGGATGGTGGGAGGCAGGGTGTGGGCGTGTGCCTCAGCAGGGCCAATCACAGGCCTTCCTTGAGATTCCTGTACAGATGATCAGAGGGGAAGGGGCATTCTTCTGGATCCAAGCATAAAAAATAGGAGGTAAAGTAACCAGGAGCCATCTTTACACAGGCGGAGAGAGCCTGTCTGAGGCAGGAGAGAATGAGATCTGCTTTTTGTTTTGTTTTGTTTGAGTCAGGGTCTCACTGTGCTGCTCAGGCTGGAGTGCAGTGGCACCATCATGGCTCACTACAGTCTCGACCTCCTGGGATCAGGCATTGCTTTCCTCCTCAGCCTCCCAAGCTGGTACTATAGGTGCACGCCATCACACCTGGCTAATTTTATGTTTTGGAGACAAGGTCTTTTTTTTTCTTCTTCACAAGTGCTAATTGCCTGTAAGAGCTGGGTTCTTACTATATTGCCCAGGCTGGTGTCAAACTCCTGGGCTCAAGTGAGCCTCCTCAGTCTCCCAGAGTGCTGGGATTGCAGGCAGGAGCCATCATGCCCAGTGAAACCAGATTATAGAGAGAGATAAGCAGCACTGAAAAGAGAGCAAGAGATGGCCTGAGCAACATTGTCTTGGCCCTCTAGATTCAGCAATGCCTGAAGTTGATACTAACTCTAGGTTCCCCAGTTGCATTAGTCAATGAATTCTTTTTTTTTTTTTTTTTTAATTGGAGTCTCACTCTGTTGCCCAGACTGGAGTGCAGTGGACGCTCCCAGCCACTGCAGCCTTGACCTGTCGGGCTCTGGCAATCCTTCCGCCTCAGCCTTTCAAGTAGCTGGAACTACAGGCACATGCTACCACTCTCGGCTAATTTTTGATTTATTATAGGGACAAGGTTTCGCCAAGTTGCCCGGACTGGTGTCGAACCCACGGGCTCAGGCAATCCACTCGCCTTGGCCTCCCAAAGTGCTGGGATGACAGGCTGAGCCACTAGGCCTGGCCTGTACTCAGTCTTGATTATTGCAGTGGTGCATGACTTAACATGCCGAGTGGGGACAGCTAGCACATGATCCACTCAGCAAATGATCCTGAAGCTTCCATGGCTCAGGTACCGTGCTGATGTCAAAAGTAAATTAAGTCAGACACTAGTGTAAGTGGTAAGGGTAGATTTTACTCAGTAACATCTCATTGCAGCAGGGAAGAGGGCCGACTCAATTTCTGTTTGTTCAGAGATGACTGATTTTTTTTGTCTCTTTGTTTTTTGAGATGGGATCTTGCTTTGTCGCCCAGGCTGGCCTCAAACTCTTGGGCTCAAGTGATCCTCCTGCCTCAGGCTCCTGAGTAGCTGAAACAACAGGTGCTAGCTTCCAGCCTGGCCTAATGGGAACATGGGGGAGCAGGGAGGGGGAATGGTGGGGGCTTGAGCAGAGTCAGGGAAATGAAAAACCCCAAAGGGCTGGCAAGTGAAAATGCTGATTAGACCCACTTTGTCTGCTGGCTGGCAGTTGTGGTTAGGATGCTATCCTTCCACAGGGTCTGGGAGACAAAGGCCCTGTCCTTCCTGATGATTCCATTTCAAAGGGATGGCTTTCAGGTTCTCGAGAAAGACACTCTTCAGTTGTAGGAGACATACAGATATCTCAGAAGGACAGAGGAAGGATTCACAGTTGTAAACTCTTTTTAGTAAATGCTCTAATCAAGAGTGGTCATAGGCAGGGTGCAGTGGCTCACACCTGTCATCCCAGCACTTTGGGAGGCCAAGGCGGGAGGATTGCTTGAGTTCAGGAGTTCGAGACCAGCCTGGGCAACATAGCGAGATATCGTCTCTACAAAAAAAAGAAAAATTAACTGGGCATGGTGGTGTGCACCTGTAGTCCCAGAGACTTGGGAGGCTGTGGCAGAAGGGTCACCTGAGCTCATGATCATGTGCCACTACACTCCAGCCTGCAGAGTGAGACTGCAACTGAAAAAAAAAAGAAAAAAAAGGGGAACCTGTCAGGTGTTGGCTGGAACAAACAGAAAATTATTTCGGCAGTCTTTGAACTTTATCAAGGCAGGCACTTTAGGGGTGGGGGTTTCCTTGGGATATGGCCTTAACCTGTTAGAAACTACATTAGTGTTTAAGTCATTTAATGTGGGAGGGAGAGGTAGATGAAATAATTTGTGCTAAGAGTCTAGTTGTACAGGCCAAGGTTGAGGCCTAATTAAGAAGAAGGTGGCTGGGCTCAGTGGCTCAGTCTGTAATCCCAGCACTTTCGGAGGCCAAGGTGAGTGGATTGCCTGAGCCCGCGGGTTCGAGACCCGCCTGGGCAACTTGACGAGACCTCATCTCTACAATAAATCAAAAATTAGCCGGGCGTGGTAGCGCGCGCCTGTAGTGCCAGCTACTTGGAAGGCTGAGGCAGAAGGAGCCCAGCAGATCGAGGCTGCGGTGGCCAGGAGTGGCCACTGCACTCCAGTCTGAGTGACAGAGTGAGACTTCAACTCAAAAAAAAAAAACGAAGGCTCAGAGGAGCTTGGCTAGAGTTTGGTCAAGGGTGAATCTATTATTAATTAATTAATTAATTAAATTCGAGACAGGGTCTCATCCTTCATGCAGGGTGGAGCGCGATAGCACACTGTAGCCTTGACCTTCTGGGCTCTAGCGATCCTTCTCCTACCTCAGCCTCCTGAGTAGTTGGGACTACAGGTGCACACCAGCATGCCTGGCTAATTGTTTTTTTTTTTTTTTCAGTTGGAGTCTTACTCTGCCGTCTAAGGTGGAGTGCAGTGGCATGCTCATGGCTACCGCAGCCTTGACCTGCTGGGCTTATACCATCCTTCTGCCTCAGCCTTCCAAGTGGCTGGAACCACAGGCACGTGCCACCATGTTTTGATTTCTTGTAGAGATGAGGTCTTGCCAAGTTGCCTGGGCTGGTCTCGAACCTGTGGGCTCAGGCAGTCTCCTCACCTCGGCCTCCCAAAGTGCTGGGATTACAGGCTTGAGCCACCATGCCCAGCCTCTAATTTTTTAACTTTTTTTGCAGAGATGAGGTCTCACTATGTTGCCTAGGCTGGTCTCAAACTCCTGGGCTCCAGCAATTCTCTCACCAAAGTGCTGGGATGGCAAATGTGAGCCACTGTGCCCAGCCGAGAGGAGACTCTTTGTGCTCAACACTGAGCACACACCCACCTGGCGTTGTTCTCCCTTGCTCTATCTAGTACCAGCACCTAGACTGTTCTTGGGGGAATAGCCCTCTCCTCCACGTGTGTAGTTTTGGCAGTACCATCAAGAGTGCTCGGACTCCCCACTCCAAACTCATCAATTTCTCTTGGATGCAGGATTCTGAATCTTTTTTTTTTTTTGATTTGGAGTCTCACTCCGTCACCCAGGCCAGAGTGCAGGGGCATGCTCACAGCCACCTCAGTGTCGACCTGCTGGGCTCCGGCGATCCTTCCGCCTCAGCCTTCCAAGTTGCCGAAACTACAGGTGCATACTACCACGCCCAAGCTAATTTTTTATTTATTGTAGAGACACGGTCTCACCAAGTTGTCCGGGCTGGTCTTGAACCCGTGGGCTCAGGCAATCCACTCACCTCGGCCTCCCAAAGTGCTGGGATGACAGGCTGAGCCACTGACCCTGGCCCAGGATTCTGAATCTTGAGCACAGGGGCACAGGAAGGAGAAAGGAAGGGTTCATCATTACCCTGATGGTGTTGCCCGCAGAAGCCAGCTGGGGGCTCCAGTGACCCAGAGCCCCAAGCCACCCTGGTGTGTGTTCCTCCTGAGGCCTGGTAGGTCAGTTGTCCTCTGGCTCAGGAGCCCGCCACACCCTGCCATCTAGGTTGCCTGCACTTGGGCACCCTAACTGACCCCGGGCCTAGACTGACCCCTGCCTTCAGTGGGCTCACATCTTCCTGGAACGTAGACACAGAATAAGTCAGTGACAGTTGGGGGACAACAGGACAGGCAGGAAGTTGGGGTCACTCCGGGTGGGGGTTGTGCAAGTCTATCCCACAATGGATAGCATGGCATTGAGTGACTAAGTTGTTTTTTTTTTTTGGCGTCTCACGTGTTACCCGAGGCTGGAGTGCAGTAGCACGATCATGGCTCACTGCAGCCTTGACCTCCTGGGCTCAGCCGATTCTCCCAGCTTAGCTTCCTGAATAGTGAGGACTATAGGCGTGCACCACCATGACCAGATAATTTTTTGGATTTTTTTTTGTTGTTGTTGTTGAGGCAAGGTCTTGCTATGTTGCCTAGACTCAGCGAGTTTTTTTTTTTAAGATCAAAAAAATATTTTATTTTATTTTATTTTATTTTGAGTTGGAGTCTCACTCTGTCGCCCAGACTGGAGTGCAGTGGCCGCTCCCGGCCACCACAGCCTCGACCTACTGGGCCCCGGCGATCCTTCCGCCTCAGCCTTCCAAGTAGCCGGAACTACAGGCGCGTGCTACCACACCCAGCTAATTTTTTCATTTATTGTAGAGATGAGGTCTCGCCAAGTTGCCCAGGTGGATCTTAACCCGCCGGCTCAGGCAATCCACTCGCCTCAGCCTCCCAAAGCGCGGGATTACAGGTTGAGCCACCGAGCCCGGCTAGCAAGTTTATTTTAAAAGTAAAAATTAGAGAGAGAGAAGAGATTCACCTCCCCAAGGTAGGGGAGGGGGCCAAAGCATGGACAAACCAGAGTTTAATTTTTTTTTTTTTTGAGTTGGAGTCTCACTCTATTGCTCAGACTGGAATGCAGTGGCTACTCCCGGCCACCGCAGCCTTGCCTCTGGGCTCTGGCGATCCTTCCGCCTCAGCCTTCCAATTATCTGGAACTACAGGTGCGTACTACCACGCCCGGCTAATTTTTGATTTATTGTAGAGATGAGGTCTCGCCAACTTGCTCAGGTGGGTCTCAAACCCGCGGGCTCAGGCAATCCACTCACCTCAGCTTCCCAAAGGCGCGGGATTACAGCCTGAGCCACCGAGCCCGGCTCAAACCAGAGTTTAACAAAGCAATGGCCTTCAGTGAGATTTTAACTTACTTTTTTTTCTTTTTGAGTCGGAGTCTCACTCTGTCACCCAGACTGGAGGGCAGTGGCAGGCTCACAGCCACCGCAGCTCCACCCGCTGGGCTCCGGCGATCCTTCCACCTCAGCCTTCCAAGTAGCTGGAACTATAGGCGCCTGCTACCACAGATGAAGAGATGAGGTCTTGCCAAGTTGCCCAGGTTGGTCTCAAGACTGTGAGCTCAGGCAATGCCTCAGCCTCCCAAAGTGCAGGGACTATAGGCGTGAGCCACTGTGCTCGGCCCTTCCACCAGTTTTTAATGAGAGTCTTCAATATGCCAGATTCTGTGCTGTGTGCTGGGCACAGCAGAGCCTCGACTTGGCTTGCCACTCCCTGTCCAATGAGGGAGGCGCACAGAACAGTTTCAGTCCCATGGGAGAAGTGGGGGCCTGGACTAGTGTGCTCCTGGCACAGGAAGTGGAAAGTGTCAGGGCTGGGGGGCCAGAGGAGGAGCACTGGGCACATCTGGGGAGCTCTCATTTTTCCTCCTTTTCTGTGACAACCTTGGTGCAAGAAGTCATTTCACCTTTCTGAGCCTCAGTGTCCTCGTCTGCAAAATGGGTTGCTGTGATGACCATGAGGAAACAGAATGTACACAAAGCACATGTCCCAGGGCCTGGCATGCAGATGAAGTACTCAGCAATGTCCACTGGCATTGGAGGCCACCTGTCAGGCACTGCCCTTGCTCCTCCTGGCCATGGACGACTCACCAGGATTCCAAGGCAGACCACTGTTCCTGATGCCCTTTCTGTCCAGACCCTATGAGTGGCCAGTGGCAGGGGGCGCTTACCCACGGGAGGGACAGGCCCGGTCCAAGCCCTGCTCAGGGGACGAAGAGGGTCCTTGGCACCAGAGGCGGGCCGGATGACCCCGAATGCCCGATTGCAGGATGTTCGATCAGGTCCTGATGCTCCGGCTTCAAGTCTTCAGTCACTTCCCCTCACATAGAGCATCAGACCCACCCCCTCCCCGTGGTCCTCAGGAATGTCGGAGAGTGAGGACACCGGCGATGACTATGCCAGGACCACAACTGCAAACCAGGGCTGTCCAGCGCCGAGCCGGAGCTTGGTCACCACGATTTGGCTGCAGCTGTTTCTCTGTCCCCTCCTGCTCCAGCTCCACCCTTGTTGGGCCAGGCCTGGCAGCCTCCATATTGTCCCTGGATTTTGCTCAGCTGCCTCCGCCCTGTGACAAGCCTGTGACAAGCCTCCCGGGGCTGTCTCTCACTTCCCGAAGCCCTGATGCCTGGTACTCCAGTCTTCCCACCCTGTCCTCCCATCCTAGTAGCTCTCAGGAGGCGCCTTCTCCCTGCTGGTCATGCAGGGTCGTGATCTCACATTCACCCTCCATCTTCCCCATCAGACAGTGCTGCCCCGGGCAGGGGCCCTGTTGGCCAGGCTGCCAGCTGTGTCCTCCGTGTCTGGGCACAGGGGTGTGAAGAGAACGCGGAGGAAACGGGCACTGCAGCCCAATCTGCCCTGGCCCCAGCGTGCAGTTGACTGGCCCTGCGGGCTGGACACATGAACCCACCAGACACAGGACGACCCACACCCCAGGCCCCCTGCCTGGGGTGGTCCAGGCCCCACTCCTGAGCCTAGAAGCCCAGCTAATGACCCCCATCCCCTCCACAAGAAAGACGCTCTGTTCTCCACTTTGCACAAAAATGTATTTCTGTGACATCCCAAAGTACAGACATGACCCCAGGCCCTAGGTGGTAAAGCGATGCGATGTGAGCTCTGCCCAGGGTTTGCTGGGTCGCTGGGCATGGGATGGAAGGGAGGGTGGATGCGGCCCCTCTGCCAAGCTGGGGAACACAGGGCTGCCGTCCCCTTCCCCGGCCAGGAGAGTGAGGCTCAGAGAACAAGGCCAGGTCCTCCCTCACAAGCTGCTCACCTGGCCTATTCCGCCTGGAGGCAGAAATGCTGGGAGCCTCCACAGACAGGCCCGGGAAGGAAAAGCCAAGAAAAGCCGGCACCCAAGGCAGCCTCCAGGGTCAGTGCTGGCCCAGGCCCACTTGTCCTGCAGGTGTGTCCATGAGACGCGGTTCAGTCACACTGAGGGATGGCACAAGGTATGCCGAGACAGCGGCCTCATGCTTCTCTGAAACACAGCACAGAGGTTTCCGGGGAGAGCCCAGGGCGGGGCAGGAGGGCTGGGAGGGCCCCCGCACGGCCTTGGCGGGATGTCCAAGTGCTGGTCTGGCAGTGGCTGTGTGGCCACTGAGTAGAAGGCTGGAGTGGGGACCTCCTGCCTCTGGGAGAGGCGTGGGTCGCCGGGGCAGCGGGCAGGCCAGGCGAATGAGGCAGGCTCAGTTCTGCTGGTGGGAGCGCCCTTGGGAGCCGGCAGGTGGATGAGGGCTGTGGAGCGTGGCGTGTGCCCCTGGCCCCAGAAGGTGCTGGCTCCCAGCGCTGGGGCAGGTTTGCAACGTGTTTGGCAGAGGGGCAGTGGTATCTGCCCCCGACCTGACCACCTGGGCTGGGCCTTCCACGGCCTGGGGACCTGGAGGGAGACTAGGAGGCAGCCTCCATAGCAGCGTGGCCTCAGGCAGGCCCGGCCGGCGAGCAGCAGGGCCACTGGGCGCCCCGCTCCGAGGGGCCTCTGGGGCTGCCGGACCCTAAGCCTAGCAGGGGCTGGCTCTTGCCCCAGATGGCCACAGCCGGGAGCACCAAGGCATTTGGGAGACCCAGCGGGGTGAGTTCTAATCCCCAAGCCTCACCAGCCGCGCCAGGAGCCAAGACGGGATCCTCAGGCTTGGGCAGTGGACTGGGATGCTGGAGCAGGCTGATCAAGGCTTGGTCCTCTCAGAACAGGACACCAGACTGGGGTCTGAGTTACTGGAAAGGGACTGGACACTCACGACGTTATAGGCATTGAGTCTGGGCAGGGCAGGAGTGAGTGTGGCAGCGATGAAGGCTTCGAGTGGGGTTTCAGAATGGCCGGGACGGCGGCGAGGATTCGGGGAGTGCTTCTTGAGTTATTGTACAGAAATCATACACACAAAACTTCACACTTCCTAACCCAAAAATAATATATATATATAATATATATATATCTCACTAATGTCAAGGAAAGCGTCGGTTGTGCAAAAGTCCCCGTGTCTCTCCGTCCCGTGGGGCCGCTGGAGTGTCCTCCGGCCTGTGGTCCAGAGCGTGGCGGGGGGCGGAGCCTCTATCTGGACGTGTCCATGTTCTCCTCTTTAAAGTTACTGCAGTGCTCGATCACCTTGCTGGGGAAAAGGGGACAGGCTTGGAGGGCGACTTGTGTGGGTGAGCCTGCCCCTCCTGGGTGACCAAGCAGTGGGCTCACCCATGTGAACAGGGACGGTGACACTGAGTGATGTGGAGAAAGGGGCTGGCAGAGTGGCTGGCACATGCGGAAACCCAGGGGATGGCACCTGTGGCCTTGAGTGTCGTCACCACCATCCTGCCCGCCTTCCTTCCCATGCCCCTCTTTCCCTGCCCCCAGTCCCAGGGCATCTGGGGCTAGGAGGTTCCTGAATCAGCTCAGGCCTGACCACCTCATCCTTTCTTTTTTCACTCTGTCATCCGGCTGGAACGCAATAGTGTGATCACAGCTCACTGCAGCCTCAACCTACTGGGCTCAGGTGATCCTCCCACCTTGGCCTCTCAAGTAGCTGGGACTACAGGTACTTGACACCATACCCAGCCAATTTTCTTTTTTTTTTTTTTTTTTGGTAGAGATAAGGTCTCACTATTTTGCCCAGGCTAGTCTTGAACTCCTGGATTTTATCTCTACAATAAAATCAAAAAATAAGCTGGGCATGGTAGCGCACACCTATAATTCCGACTACTTGGAAGGCTGAGGCAGAAGGATCGCTGGAGCCCAGCAGGTCGAGGCTGCAGTGACTGGGAGCGGCCACTGCACTCTAGTCTGGGCGACAGAGTAAGACTCCAACTCAAAAAAAAAAAAAAGAAAAAGAAATTAGCCATGCAGGTAGTGTGCGCCTGTAATCCCAGCTACTGGGGAGGCTGAGATAGGAGGATCATTTGAGCCTAGGAGGTCAAGACTGCAGTAAGCTATGATCCTACCACGGCACTCCAGCCTGGGTGACAGAGTGAGAGCCTGTTTCGAAAAACAAACAAAAAACAAAGCTCTTTTGATCAGTGTTTAAGCAGTGCCTTTTGATAATGGCAGAACGAGCTATTGGCCTCCCATCCCTGGTGCAGTGAGTTGCTGTCTGGGAGCCTCTGGGCTCCAGGCCTCTCCTCCATGTGGCCTTTTGCTGGATACCAAGTTCAGAACCATGACAGAACTATACTGGGGTCAGCTTGACTATGCTCCCTTCTAGAATGGATCAGAGAAGGCAAGGTCATTCCCGCTGACTCTGAAATGTGTAATCTCTGAGAGTCCCGGTTCCCGATCAACTTGTAAACTGGAGCGGTGATGTTTTAGACACTGCAGTGAAACCCAACAGCAACAGAAGGCCAGACCTGGCCATGTTCATGACCTTCGCATTCAGAAACTCACTTGCACTCTGCCCCATCTTACCTCTAGGATGCATTTTACCACACTGTAGCCCCTTTTCAGGTGGAATGTTTTTGACCAAAAATAATGGGAAGCTCTGACCTGATTTGCCAATGCCTGATGATGAGAGGATGGAATTCGTTGGTAATAAAATAAAACTAAACTTACAGATGAGGGCAACAGTGCCTTCATTCACAGCTCAGCTATCTAGTTTCCAGCCACACTGTGACTGAGATGACACTTAGAGGCGCCAGCTGGACGTCGGTATACTGTCTACCCCCACACTCAACCCCGAGCTGCCCCAAGAATTCCAGTCATTCTTAGCCACCAGCGGGCTGCCATTGTGCCCTCACTCCCCTGCATCAAGGCTCCAAGCAGAAACTCGTCGCATGTCTCTTACCGGGCCATTTCCTTGGTCTCCTGCCGCGCGGTCGCCATCTTGATCATGTCCCTCAGAAGAGGCATCCCGCCTTCTTTGATCAGCAGGGGGCAGTACTTGTCCGCTGTGGGTTGGGAGCAGACAGCAGATGATGGGGAGAGGCCGCCTATCAGCCTGTAGCCTAGAAACCCACTCTTGCTCTGAGGACTACCCAGGGTGGGGGATAAAGATGCAGTCCAGGTGGGAGGGCAGCGCTAGGAGTGGGACCAGTCACGCCTGCCCAGCCTCACAGGTGTGAGTTGCTGTGTTCACCTGAGGAGGCAGGTGGGAGTTCCTGGAAAAGGCTCTTCCCTACTTTGATTCAAAGTTATTGTTTTTTTTGTTTTTGTTTTTGAGTCAGAGTCTCACTTTGTCACCCAGACTGGAGTATGGTGACATGCTCACGGACTCTGCAGCCTCATCCTACTGGGCTCAGGTGATCCTTCCATCTCAGCCTTCCAAGTAGCTGAAACTACAGAAATGCATCACTACGCCCAGGTAATTTTTTGACTTATTGTAGAGACAAAGTCTCATCAAGTTGCCCAGGCTGGTCTTGAACCCTGGGCTCAAGCAATCCTCTCGCCTCCACCTCCCAAAGTGCTGGGATTACAGGCTTGAGCTACCACGCCTGGCTTTTTTTTTTTTTTTTTTTTTTTTTTTTGAGTCAGGTTCTCACCTGTCACCCAGGCTAGTATGCAGTGGCATGATTACAGCTCACCGAAGTCTTGATCTCCTGGGCTCAGGCGATCCTTCTACCTCAGCCCCCCAAGTAGCTGGGACTACAGGCGCATACCACCATACTCAGTTAATTTTTTTTATTTTTGTAGAGATAAGATCTTGCCCAGGCTGATCTCAAACTCCTGGGGTCAAGCAATCCTCTTGCCTTGGCCTCCCAAAGTGCTGGGATTACAGGTATGAGCCACTGTGCCTGGCCTGTACTTTTACAAAAACACCACCAGGTGATTCTGGTGACCAGCCAGGTTGAAACCAGCTGGTAGTATTCTGTCATGCAGAAGGCACAAGAATTTTCATTATTTTATTTTACTTTTAGAGATAGGGTCTCGCTATGTTGTCCAGGCTGGAGTGCAGTGGTTATTCACAGGTGCAAACATAGCTCATTGCAGCCTCCAACTCTTGGCCTCAAGTGATCCTCCTGCCTCAGCCTCCCAAGTAGTGGGTGTGTGTCACTATGCCCAGCTGGCATGGGGAGTTTAGGCTGTTCCCTCATTTGGAAGCAGGAAACATGAAGAAAGCTGTCTAGGGATTGTGCGTGTGTGTATCTTGCCTGCCAGACCTGCTTCTGTGACAAGACAAGAGTCGGCCTTTGGGCTGTGTGTCCTACAAATGCTAGAAAGCAGAGGGCTTTGCTCTGAGGCACAGGAGCTGACAGCAACTCTTGGATTGCTCCCTCCCCCTGGTTGTAAACCCTCCGAGGGCACATCTGCGTGGATCTGGACCAAGGGAAGGACACTCACGGTAGACAGACACAAGGTTGTACAGGGCCCAGGTTGCCCAGTGCTGGCTGACAGGAGAGATGCCCTGGGGTAGGAGGCGGAGAATTGGCTCAAACGACCTGCAGGAAGAGAAGTCGAGGTCACTTCTGATGCTGGGGGTCAGGGGAGTGTGTCTCTTCTCATCGGAGGTTTCTCCTCCCTAAAGGATTCTCAGGACCAAGCATGACAAGCCAGCAGGATGCCAGGGAGAGGAGGCACTGGTCTTTCATCTCACTGGCAGGGTCCACTTGGAGCCTTCTGGGAGGGAGAATACGCACATGAGCACATGTCTAAGGCAGGAGGGACCCAGTTAGGCGGGGCAGAAGGCTAGGAGTCTCAGCCAGGAAAGAGACTCATGGGGGTAGGAGGGGCACACTGGGAACAGAAGCAAGTGGGACTGTTCTTCCCCAAGGGCCTGGGCTGGAGTCAAAGAAAGCCCAAACCATGTATGTGCAAAACCTCTGGGCCAGCGGCTGCACCTCCCTCTCCCTGGCAAAGCTATAAGCATGAATTCCTTCCTTCCAATGCAGGCTTTTTTCTGTTTTCTTTTGAGTCAGGGTCTTACTCTGTTGCCCAGACTGGAGTGCAGTGGCACGATCACAGCTCACTGCAGCCTCAACCTCCCGGGCTTAGGCAATCCTCTTGCCTCAGCCTCCCAAGTAGCTAGGACTATAGTACACACCACCACACCCGGCTAATTTCTTTTCTTTTCTTTTTTTTTGCAGCAATGAGATCTCTCTGTGTTGCCTGGACTGGTCTTGAACTCCTGTCCTCAAGCTAGAACCACAGGCACGTGCCACCATGCCCGGCTAATTTTTTGATTTATTGTAGAGATGAGGTCTCACCAAGTTACCCAGGCTGATCTTGAACTTCTGGATTCAGGCAATCCTCTCACCTCAACCTCCCAACCAGTGCAGGCTTTTAACTGAAATGTCCATCAGTACAGGACAGCACACAGAAACTGGCTCCTCCTAAAATGATGAGGGAGACCCAGGCCTGAAGACCAGCCATTCAGTCACCATAGAGGAGGAACCAATGCCGGCCTAACTTCAAGTCATGAACTCTGTGCCCAGGAACACTGCCAGAAGGAGAGACCCCAGAATGCCAGCAGGGGCTCCCTCTTGGGGAGCGAGATGATGCATGGTTCCTGTTGTCACCTATCACGTGTGGGTGTTTTCTCCTTCCCCCCAAATAAACATGTATTGACTGTCAGGAGCAGGCTAGGGTACCTGGGGGGGGGGTGTGTGCCCAGGTGAGATCTGTGCCCGTTATGTTGGACGTGACTGTGCCTCAAAGAGGAAGAACAAACCCCATAGCGGAGTGGAGGGAAGGCAGCGACGCTGACTGCCCCTGGGACAGCGTCCTGCCCGCACAGCCCCACTCACCCCTTCCCGCTGGCCCTCCCCGCACCTGTAATTGATGTTCCTCCGAGAGTTGATGTCCCAGCTCTGGATGGCCGCCCACATGCGCTCCTCCACCTCCCCGCGCTGGGGCTCGCAGACGCCCCAAGCCTCGGGCCCGTCGAACATGATGTGAGAGAGGACGCCACAGGCATTGTAGGAGACCTCGATTCCATCCGCCTTGCTCTCCAGCAGGTTGCTGCCGGGAGGAAGGGGGCAAGATGGAGCCCACGTCCCGGTCCGCCTTCAAGAACCATCAGCTGGTCCCCAGCGTACAACCTCGGTGCCAGAGGGACTCTATTCCTTTGTCACTTATTGTTTATACTCAGAATACTTTTTTTTTTGAGTCAGGTTCTCTGTTGTCCAGGCTGGAGTGCAGTGGCACGCTCATGGCCACCGCAGCCTTGACCTGCAGGGCTCAGGCGATTCTTCTGCCTCAGCCTTCCAAGTAGCTGGAACCACAGGCACATGCCACCACACCCGGCTAATTTTTAAAAATGTATGGTAGAGATGTGGTCTTGCCATGTTGCTCAGACTGGTCTCAAACCTCTGAGTCAGGCAATCCTCTCGCCTCTGCCTCCCTAAGTGCTGGGATTATAGGCATGAGCCACCATGCTTGGCTTACTTTTTTTTTTTTTTTTGAGTTGGAGTCTCAGTCCATTGCCCAGGCTGGAATGCAGTGGCATGATAACAGCTCAATGTAACCTTGACCTGATGAACTAAGGCCATCCTTCTGCCTCAGCCTCCCAAGTAGCTGGAACTACAGGTACGGGACAACACACCTGGCTAATTTTTTGACTTTTTTTTTTTGTAGAGACAAGATCTTGCTATGTTGCCCAGGCTGGTCTCCAACTCCTGGGCTCAAGCGATCTCCCCACCCTCACCTCCCAAAGGGCAGGGATTATAGGCGTGAGCTACAGTGTCCAGCCCAGACTACTTCTAAAAGGGATCTGAGGTCAGGGGACCACTGGATGATAAGAAACCACATTACAGAGGGAGAGCAACATTTATAACAGAAACCTAGGTCAAGAGTAGTTGCTGCAATTGAGCACAGATGAGAGCTCTGAGCATCCTGGCAACTAAGGCAAAAAGGGAAAGGTGCAGAGTACCCACCTGAAGACGCTGATGAACTGAGAAGTCATGAGCTGAGGCCGTAGCTCCTTCACCTCTGCCACGTTCCCCAGGAGCCCCAGCATATTCCGATGCAGTTCCTGCTTCTCTGGGAATTCCTGGGGAAGTGAGAGCCATCAGGCCACATCCATTAGTGCTTAATTACTCAGTGTCTGAGCCGGGCTCAGTAGCTCAGGCTGTAATCCCGTGCTTTGGGAGGCTAAGGTGAGTGGATTGCCTGAGCCCATGGGTTCGAGACGCGCCTGGGCAACTTGGCGAGACCTCATCTCTACAAAAAAAACAAAAATTAGCCGGGCGTGGTAGCGCACACCTGTAGTTCCAGCTACTTGGAAGGCTGAGGCTCTGAAGGATCGCCGGACCCAGGAGGTCGAAGCTGTGGTGGCTGGGAACGTGCCACTGCACTCCAATCTGGGTGACAGAGTGAAACTCCAACTCAAAAAAACCAAATTACTCAGTGTCTGGAACTGTTAACCCAAAATCATTATGGGCATCTGCTCGGCTATGCTAACGGCACTGGGGATGACATTGGCCACACACAACAAGGGATTAAAAAGTTGGAAGAGGCCAGTGCCGTGGCTCACACCTGTAATTCCAACACTTTGAGAGGCCTAGGCTGGAGGATGGCTTGAGCCCAGAAGACAGAGACCAACTTGGGCAACACAGCAAGACCTCATCTCCACAAAAAAAATCAAAGCATTAGCCAGGCATGGTGGTGTGCGCGTGTAACCCCAGTTACTCAGGAGGCTGAGGCAGAAGGATCACCTGAGCCTAGGATGTCGAGGCTGTGGTGATCCATGAGCGTGTCACTGCACTCTAGCCTGGGTGACAGAGTGAGACTCAAATTTCAGAAAAAAAAAGGTGGGGGTGTCTTCCCACAAAGACAAAGGCTGAATAGAGACGGGACCTATTGGCAGACATGGTTCTATTTCCCAAAGCTCAAGATAGTAGCTTGGGGACTCCCTAGGATCTAGAACAAGAGAATAGAATTTCAAGATGGACAGCCTGTCCTGGTGACCAGAGGTGGGCCTGCTTTTGGTGGGTATGGTTTCCTCCGAAGGAGGGTTCTCGAGGGGCCCACCATAGCGGAGCTTCTGTTGGCCACATGCTCTGACTGCTGGGCCTTGAAGGGGGTCCCACTGCCCTTCCGTGGAACCAGGGGGAAGCCTGGGGACAGAGTGTGGCCATGTCGCAGGAGAAGATACTACCTTCAGGCAGTCCAGGAAGAGCTTCATGCCGTTGAAGTTGAGGAACATCTCACAGTTGTCCGGTGTCTCGTCGGTGATGTTCCACAGGGCGCTCCAGGAAAACTCCATCACCTGGTCACACTGCACGGAAGGGCAGGGCTCAGCCAAGGCTCCTGGCACCAGGTGAGGGGCCCCAGACAAAACAGGGATACCCCCCAGGGGCAAACTGGTCCCCTCTCGGGAGGAGAGAAGAGCAATGTGGCCTCGAGAAGACCCAACTTACTATTTTGTCCAGCAGTTTCTTCTGAATCAGCTTCAGCATGGTCTGTGAGCAGAAAGAAGTTGCTAGAGGACCAGGACATATGAATGACCACACCCCCCAAGAACCAGGATAGAGAGGAAAGTCAGCAGTTCAATTCCTAGTTCATACATCATGACAAGATCAAATCTCCGTATCTCTTTGGGAGGTTATTTTTATTATTTTTGAGTTGGGGCCTCACTCTGTTGTCCAGGTTGGAGTTCAGCGATGTGATCACGGCTCACCACAGCCTCGACCTCTTGGGTTCTGGCAATTCTCTGGCCTCAGCCTCCCAAGCAGCTGGGACTACAGGCATGCGCCTCCATGCCTAGTTAATTTTTAGAATTATTTTTTATAGAGACGGGGTCTCACTATGTTGCCCAGGCTGGTCTTGAACTCCTGGACTCGAGATCCTCCTGTCTCGGCCTCCTGAAGTGCTAGGATTACAGGTGAGAGCCACTGCGCCCAGCCTTGGGAGGCTCTTTGAAGATGGTCAATCCATAGACCCTCGGAATTTGGTGTTAGAAGGCTTGGGTGCTGGTCCTGGTTCCCAGAGTCACTCCCTGTGTGACTCTCAGTATAGCCCTTCCTGCTGTGGGCTTGAGCCTCCATAGCGACAAGCTGAGAAGAGACTAGATGATCTGTGGTTCCCTCCTCATTGGCTCATTCCTTTCCTTAGCAACAGTTGTCACCCCTCACTGTGCTCCAGGCCCTGTGCTAGAAATGCTGTGGACACAAGGACGGAAGGACAGCACGGCGTCTTGCCCTATGGAGCTTACAACATCAGGGCGCATGGAGGAGCTAAGAAAGGTGCGTTCTGGGTGGAAGAAACCTGCGGAGTTATAACAACATGTGCTGTTAAGACATTCTAGGTCGGACGTGGTGGCTCATGCCTATAACCTCAGCACTTCGGGAGGCAGAGGCAAGAGGATTGCATGAGTCCAGGGGTTTGAGACCAGCCTGGGCAACTTGGTGAGACCTTGTCTCTACAATAAATCAAAAGAAGTAGCCGGGCATGGTGGCATGTGCCTTTAGTTCCAGCTGTTTGGAAGGCAGAGGCAGAAGGATCACCTGAGCCCAGCAGGTCAAGGCTGCGGTGGCCGTGAATGTGCCACTGCACTCCAGCCTGGGCAGCAGAGGGAGACCCCAACTCAAAAAAAAAAAAAAAAAAAAAAAAA
>NW_007097659.1:29641-35221 GCF_000164805.1 Carlito syrichta
AGGATCGCCGGAGGCCAGCAGGTCGAGGCTGCGGTGGCCGGGAGCGGTCACTGCACTCCAATCTGGGAGACAGAGTGAGACTCCAACTCAAAAAAAAAAAAAGAAAAGAAATTCTTCCTGGCTGGGTGTGGTGGCTCACATCTGTAATCCTAGCACTTTGGAGACTGAGGTGGGAGGAATGTTTGAGGCCAGGAGTTCAAGATCAGCCTGGACAACACAGCAAGACCTCATCTCTAAAAAAAATAAAAAATTAGCCAGGCGTGATGGCACACGCCTGCAGTCCCAGCTATTTGGGAGTCTGAGCAGGAGGATTGCTTACGTCCAGGAGTTCGAGGCTGCAGTGAAGCATAATTGTGCTGTTGCGCTACAGCTTGGGTGACAGATTAATACTTAGAAAAAAAAGAAAGAAAGAAATTTGGACTGGGCACTGTGGCTCCACTTGTATTCCCAGCACTTTGGGAGGTAGAGGTGAGAGGCTTGCCTGAGCCCAGGGATTCAAGACCAGTCTGGGCAACATGGTGAGACCTCGTCTCTACAATAAAAAAAAAAAAATAAGCCGGGTGTGGTAGTGTGTGCCTGTAGTTCCAGCTACTCAGAAGGCTGAGGTGGAAGAATCGCCAGAGCACAGCAGGTTGACACTGGGGTGGCCGTGAGCGTACCACTGCACTCTAGCCTGGGCGACAGAGTGAGACTCCAACTCAAAAAAAAAGAAAAGAGAAATTCTTCCTGTCATCTAGCCTAAGTCCTTCGTGCCTCAGCATTCTCTCCTCCCCACCCCAGGCCCTCCTTCAAGATTCACTCAAACGGCGGCACTACGGAGTTGGTGGGAGAGCCATGGCAGCCGCCCGCACGTACCACGACGAAGCCCATCTTGCCCACGGCCTCCTTGTGGTCGTTGTCCACCTGGCACACCAGGGCGTTGCACAGGTGCACAGCGATGCGCTGGATGGACTCGTCCTGCCGCGTGGGGTTGAGGATGCTCAGCAGCAGCTCGTTGACTCGGCGGTACTGGAATTCCAGCTCCTCGGGGATGCTGAAGTTGCACAGCGTCAGGCAGCAGTTCCGCTGCACCTGGGCCAGGACAGGAGACACGCGGGCGCGTTCAGGGTCGGGCGCGGGAGTAGGGCTCCAGGGCTCTCTGGAGGCCTGGGATCACACAGAGCTGTGGCGGTCCAGGAAGGCGTTCTGGGAGAGGAGGCTATAAGGCTTTTTAGAAAACGTTTTTTAAACGTGAAGTAGTCATAAGAAAGGATTCATGAACACAAATGTACACTTTTACAAATAATTATAAAGTGAACACCCATGTCACCACCACCTGGGTAGAAAATAGAATGTTGTCTGCACCCAGAAGTCCCCTATGTCCCTTTTTTTGTTGTTGTTTTTTGAGTTGGAGTCTCACTCTGTCACCCAGACTGGAGTGCAGTGGCTGCTCCCGGCCACCGCAGCCTCGACCTGCTGGCCTCCGGCGATCCTTCCGCCTCAGCCTTCCAAGTAGCTGGAACTACAGGCGCGCGCTACCATGCCCAGCTAATTTTTTGATTTATAGTAGAGATGAGGTCTCGCCAAGTTGCCCAGGTGGGTCTTGAACCTGCAGGCTCAGGCAATCCACTCACTTCAGCCTCCCAAAGGTGCGGGATTATAGGTTGAGCCACCAAGCCCGGCTCCCTATGTCCCTTTCTAATCATAAGCCTCTCCCCCCACCAGAGAGAACCATTCTGTCTGGTTTTTTTTTTTTTTTTGAGTTGGAGTCTTACTCTGTCACCCAGGGAGTGCAGTGGCACACTCATGGCCACCTCGACCAGCTGGACTCAGGCGATCCTTCCGCCACAGCCTCCCAAGTAGCTGGAAGCAAAGGCACACACCACCACATCTGGCTAATTTTTTGATTTATTGTAGAGACGAGGTCTCACCAAGTTGCACAGGCTGGTCTCAAACCCTTGGGCTCAGGCAATCCCCTTGCCTCCCAAAGTGCTGGGATAACAGGCGTGAACCACCGCGCCTGGCTCTCCCTGCTCTTCTATCAGGATGAGTGAACAGATTTGCAAGATCAGTGGTTGTTCTATGCAGCAGAAATGTATTCGTTTTCATTGTAGCATAGTATTCCATCATGATGATTCCTCAATTTATTCATCCATTCTACTGCTGATGGGGGCTTGGTGACCTCAGAGGTTGGCTGCTGAGAACTATGTTATTATGCCTGGCAACCATGGGTATGGGCTTTTCTAGAGCACACATGTCTTCTGGGGCTTCTGGGTCACAAGGTGTGCATGTCTTCAACTTTGCTAGGTACCCCGGTTGACACTCCCCCCACTGTGTAATGACTGCTCCGGGGGCTCCACATTCTCGATTCTCTCAGTACTGTCTGCAGGTTCCATTCTTTTAAAAATTTTATTTATATTTGAGTCACAGTCTCACTGTGTCACCCAGGCCAAGTGCAGTGGCACGACCATGGCTCACCCCGGTCTTAATCTCCTGAGTCCCGTCTCCCAAGTAGCTGTGACTTCAGGCATGCGCCACCATGACCAGCTAATTTTTTGATTTATTGTAGAAACAGGTCTCGCCAAGTTGCCCAGACTGGTCTCGAACTCCTTGGCTCAAGTGAGTCTCCTGCTTTGGCCTCCCAAAGTGCTGGATTACAGGCATGAGCCACCATAACCGGCCTACAGGTTTATTTTTGTACAACATTTTCAGAGCATTTTCCTTGTAATTTAATTTCCTCCCTCCCTTTCTTGTTAGATATGAAAAGTGCACCATACTTTATTAATTGTGTAATTTTGAGGATGTCATCACCCTTGATGAACTTTTTGTCCTTTTATCCCAGTTTAATTTCAAAAATTTAATTAGAGAAAAAGTTGGTTTTAAATTAAAAAAGCAATACTTACTGTGAAAAATTCAAATAATAATTATCTGAGCAGAAAGTTAAAGTTCTTTATTTCTTTACCTGAAAGTAATCACTGTTAAAAGTTTGGTGCACATCTTTCTAGATGTTTCCATCATGCAAATATTAACATATATTTGCTATACATGAGAAAGTACAAAAAAGATAGTATCCATACTGGTCCCAAACATATCCTCGCTGAACAACAGGCAGCAAGCAACTTTCCCCATCAGGGTGCAGGGATCTACAAGAACTCTACAATGTGTAGATGGACCATATATTACTTTTCCAAGTCCCTGTTCCTAAACCATTTTGCTTTCCTCTGATTTCTACTTACTCAATCAAGGATGGATGTATGCACATCTTTTTCCTGTAAGAACATTTCTAGCTGCACAATGGCTAGTTCAAAAATTAAACAAAGTTGGGTGTGGTGGCTCACGCCTGGAATACCAGCACTTTGGAAGGCTGAGGCTAGGGGATTGCTTGAGCCCAGGAGTTGGAGACCAGACTGGATAACAATGGGAGATTTCATTTCTCTACAAAAAATTTAAAAATTAGCCAGATGTGGTGGCACATACCTGTAGTCCCAGCTACTCAGGAGGCTGAGAGAGAAAGATTGAGCCCAGGAGGTCAAGGTTGCAGCAAGCCATGATTGTGCCACTGTTCTCCAACCTGGGTGACGGATTGAGACCCTGACTCCTCCCAAAAGGTTGCCCCATTTATCCCTCACCAGTAGAAAGGGTGTCAATGCTATGTATCACCAGTTTCTTGAGATGAAATGTGATATCTTGTTGTTTTAATTTCCATTTATTTATTTATTTATTTTTGAGTCAGAGTCTCACTGTTGCCCAGGCTGGAGTGCAGTGGCACACTCATTACCACTGCAGACTCTACCTGCTGGGTTCAGGTGATCCTTCTGCCTCAGCCTTCCAAGGAGCTGGAACCACAGGTGTGTGCCACCATGCCCGGCTAATTTTCTGATTTATTATAGAGACAAGGTCTTGCCAAGTTGCCTAGGGTGGTCTTGAATCCCTGGGCTCAGGCAATCCTCTTGCCTCTGACTCCCAAAGTGCTGGGATTACAGGCGTGAGCCACTACACCCAGCCAATTTTCATTTATTTGATAAGTTTTATTAATCCATTCAGGAGTCTCCAACTTGTCTCTTTCTTTTCACTAAAAAACAAAACAAAACAAAAAAGACATCCTTTTTGGCTGATTATAATCAGGCAAAGTCAATCTCACATAGAAAGAACAATCACTTTAAAGTCTGGTGTTGGCAAGGCAGTGGAGAAGGAGGTATTATTCTTTTCCCTACAGAGGCGGTGTCCCCACCATGGCCTTCCTGGAGAACATGGTCATACAATTTGGTAATGCTTTAAGAATACACGCACAGTGCCCCTGCAATTCTCTGTCTAGAAATGTATTATTAGGATAATCAATTGAGTATAGTCAGCAAAGCATTATTTGAGAGAGCAAAAGACAAAAAGACAAATGTTCAAACATGAGGGCAGATTCAAATGTTCAAACATGAGGGCAGATTCAAAACTGCAGCTCATACCTTGAGCACAGTCCTGACATGTAGCCCTTTGAGGACAGGGCTTGGCCACTGCCTGTAAACTCCAGCAGAGTCTGAGACCTAGTGGCCTCTCCCTGGATGAGGACACTGAACACTATACTGGTGTTAACAATTATTAAAACCCTTAAAACCAGCTTTATCTGGGGCAGGAGAGATGAGACTGTGAGAGACTTTCACTTTCTAGTCAATACCTTCTTGTATTACTTGAATTTAAAAAAAAAATAGATCATAGAGTCTTGCAATGTTGCCCAGGCTGGTCTCAAACTCCTTGGCTTAAATGATCCTCCTGCCTTGGCTCCCAAAGTGCTAGGATTACAGCAGTGAACCACCATGCCCAGTTGAATTATTTTGTTTTTGTTTTCTTTTGTTTTTTGAGTTGGAGTCTCACTCTGTCTCCCAGGCTGGAGTGCAGTGGCACGCTCATAGCCACCACAACCTCAACCTGCTGGGCTCAGGCAATCTTTCCGCCTCAGCCTTCCAAGTAGCTGGAACTACAGGCATGTGCCACCATGCCTGGCTGATTTTTTTGATTTACTGTAGAGATGAGGGTTCGCCAAGTTGCCCAGACTGGTCTCAAACACATGCGCTCAGGCAATCCTCTCACTTGGGCCTCCCAAAGTGCTGGGATTATAGGTGTGAGCTACCATGCCTGGCCATTTTTTGTTTTTTCAAGCATTAAGTATCGAACTTTTGTCATCAGAAAATAAACGTTATTTTAAAATGTTCGCCGTTGGGTCTTTTTGTAGTTCACAAAAGTGATGATGGGGCCTTGATATTCATGTGTGAAATGTGCCTCTCTCAAACCTTGTTACAATGTCAGCACATTACCCATCTGACATGAAAAAAGTTTTTGTTGTAAACGTGTACTTGTTGATATGGGAGATGGTCACATTTATGTGACACTGTGAAGTATAAATTCACATCAAACTGTATACAGTTTGTGTAAATGATCCTATTTACTAAATATATGTGTAATAGACTGAAATCCAGAACAATAAATATCCTATGTGGTTATTTCTGGGTGGTAGAATTATGAGTAATTTTTTTTTTTTGAGTTGGGGTCTCACTCTGTTGCCCAGACTGGAATGCAGTGGCCACTCCCGGCCACTGCAGCCTTGACCTGCTG
>NW_007097659.1:35241-39574 GCF_000164805.1 Carlito syrichta
CCTCAGCCTTCCAAGTAGCCGGAATTACAGGTGCGCGCTACCACGCCCAGCTAATTTTTTGATTTATTGTAGAGATGAAGTCTCACCTGTCCAGGCGGGTCTCGAACCCGCGGGCTCAAGCAATCCACTCACCTCAGCCTCCCAAAGGCGCGGGATTACAAGCTGAGCCACCGAGCCCGGCTGTGGGTGATTTTTTAAAAAAGTTTTAAAATACATTTTTAAGTTTAAAAGAAATAGAGATAAGGTCTTGCTATTTTGCCCAGGCAGCTCTTGAACTCCTGGCCTCAAGTGATCCTTCCACCTCAGCATCCCAAAGTGCTGGGATTACAGGCATGAGCCACCACACCCAGCCTATTTTCTTTATATCTGTAATTGTAACTTTTTTACAGTACAAAATTTCAACGACTGTTGTAATAAAGGCAGCTATTGGAACCCTCCCTCCCATCAGGGAAGAAGGGCTGAGGAGACAGTGCGGCAGAGGCCCAGAGGCAGGAGACCAGGGTCTCTGGGCCTCCAGGTGGAGAAGCAGGGAGGAAGAGGTTGGAGGGGGTGACGGACTGCAGGTGGGGCTGGGTCCCAGGAGTCGGGGATGCTGCCACGGACGGGGGAGCTGGGAGGGCCGCCGCACAGAGCCAGGTGAGCCCCGAGGGAGCTGTGTGTCTGGGGCGCAGGGAGCAGGGAAGGGGTGGCCGGGCCAGAGCATGTGAGCCGTGCGGGCAGGGGGCTCACCGTCACCTCCTGGTAGGATTCCATGCCATTCAGCACCACCTGGATGACCTGCCGGCGCAGCGTGATACTCTGTTCTGAGCGGTACTCGGAGTTGGTCAGGTAGAAGAGGGCGGCGCTGCCTGTCACCTGGATGTTCTTGTCGTACTTGTGGCACTTGAGGGCTGTGATGACCAGCTGTATGAACACAGGGGAGGGTCCGCGTGGCAAGTGCTGTGGCAGTTGTGTGGGGACAGGCTGGGACTCTGCAGGGGCTCGAGCAGGTCCTCTGGGCAGGGCGGAGTCTGGTCCTGCTCTTGCAGGTGGAAGCAGGGCCTGGGATGAAGACACTGAGACGGGCCCATGCCGAAGCAAGTCAGGTGCTGTGGGGACAGGTTGGGGCATGGGAGGAAGTACTGCGAAGTACTGCCTGTGCCCTGGGGACAGGATGTCAAGGAGTCCTAGAAGCTCTGTGGGCACGGCACCTCCCGGTGGGATGGGTGGAAGCCCAAGGACCCCGGGGCTGGGGCTGACCTTCAGGGCCCGCAGCAGCTGGTTGCAGCGTTCAATGCGAGCGATGTCAAACAGCAGGTTGATGGCCCGGGATGTGATCTCAGGCCGGTGCTCTGTGTAGGCCTCAATGGCATTCAGCACCTGCTCCTCGTTTTTGTCCCCACTTACCTGAGGGTGGGGCATGCTCAGAACAGTCCAGAAGAGGCCAGAGGGTGGGATCCCAGGTGCCAGCTCAGGCTCTAGCCCCAGAGCTGTCACCTTGGTGCCCCATGCCCAGCCCCTTCCCTCTCCCAGGACAACCTGGATCCCTGATCCTCTGCTCCCCTCTTACTTTGTAGGCCGGAATATGCATGAGGCGGCACAGGGATGTCTCGAAGAGTCCGAGGAACTGCAGCGGCCTCTTCAGAGCCCGGAAAGGCATGATGCTGCTCTTGGAAGGCTCAATGCTGGGGAGAGAAGGTGCTGGGGTCAGCAGCTCCAGCCAGTCTGACCTGGGCCTCCCTGGGTGTGGTGTTGACTTGATGCTCTCCCTTCTAGGCTTTCCAATCTCAGCTTTTTTGTTGTTCTTTGTAAGGGTAGGCCCCACCTCTTGATGGAAGGGTGGCAAGGTCACATTGGAGAGGAACAGGTGGAATGGGAGATATTGTTGCAGCCATCTTTAGAAAAGACTATCTGTGGCCAGGCGTGGTGGCTCATGCCTGTCATCCCCGTACTTTGGGAGGCCGAGGCAGGAGGATTGCTTGAACCAGGAGTTCAAGACCAGCCTGGGCAACATAGTGAGACCTCGTCTCTACAAAAAAATTAAAAAATTAGCCAGGTGTGCTGGTATATGCCTATAGTCCCAGTTACTTGGGAGGCTGAGGCAGAAGGATCCTCTGTGCCCAGGGGGTGGAAGCTGCCATGATCGTGCAATTGCACTCCAGTCTAGGTGACAGAGTGAGACCCCAACTCCAAAAAATAAAAGAAAAAGAAAAAAAATGCTATCCTCTATACTAGTAGTGATTCTGCCAACAATTATGCAGGGATAAGCCCATCAACCCAACACCATTAAGAGTATTGTTGAAAGCCGGGCTTGGTGGCTCAGCCTGGAATCCCACACTTTGGGAGGCTGAAGTGAGTGGATTGCCTGAGCCCACGGGTTCGAGACCCACCTGGGCAACTTAGTGAGATCTCATCTCTACAATAGATCAAAAAATCAGCCGGGTGTGGTAGCACACACCTATAGTTCCAGCTACTTGGAAGGCTGAGGCGGAAGGATCGCCAGAGCCCAGCAGGTCGAGGCTGCAATGGCCGGGAGCGGCCACTCCACTCCTGCCTGGGTGACAGAGTGAGACTCCAACTCAAAAAAAAAAAGAGTATTGTTAGGGACAGGGCTAATGAACAGTTACAGCTGGTAAGTTACTTATTTTTTATTTGTTAAGTCGGAATCTTACTGTCACCCAGACTGGAGTGCAGTGGCCGCTCCCGGCCACCGCAGTCTCAACCTCCTGGGCTCAGGGCAAGCATTCTACCTCAGCCTTCCAAGTAGCTGAAACCACAGGCGTGCGCCACCATGCCCAGCTAATTTTTTGATTTATTGTAGAGACGAGGTCTTGCCAAGTTGCCCAGGCTAGTCTCAAATCCCTGGGCTCAGGCAGTCCTCTCACCTCTGCCTCCCAAAGTGCTAGAATTATAGGCGTGAGCCACCTTGCCCGGCACAACTGGTAGGTTTGGTCAGACCTCTTAGCCAACCAGTCCATGGTCTAACCCAGCCCCAGCAAGACTTTGTAGATGGCAGACACTGCCAGCCTTATCTCTCAGCCCCACCATGCTGTGCTCTGGCCAGCCCGAGCACCTAGTAATTTCCCACTGCTCCTCCCTATGGGTCTCTGTACACACTGTTTGCTAGAGCTAGAACACTCTCCTTCTAGCAGGCTCAGAATGAATTCTCAGGACAGCAGTACCATTCCTTCTCCTGCCTCTTTCCTGATCCTCGTATCTCCTGCTCACAGCCCTGATAACCACTGGTCTGTCCCCACCAGCTCACTCCGAGGGACAGGGCCTGATTTGGTTCTTTATCTCCAGCACCCAGCATGGCGCTTGGTAGAGGGGCCCTTACAGATGCACGCTGAATGGCTCCCCACTGGCAGCCACGGAGGGCAGGCCCCACCTGGTCTGGCCAGCTTCCTCTTCCATCTTGGAGACGCTGCAGTTCTCTAGGATCATGTGGCCAGAGATGTCCAGGGACATCAGGTTCCCCAGCTTCTGTACGAAGAGGCTCAGCACCTTCCGAGTCAGCTTAAACTTGTAGTAGCTGGAGAGGCGGTCTCGGGAGATGTCCAGATGTCTGGGGTGGGGGACACAGGTCAGGAGCTGGGTACAGGGTGGGGCTGCCTTTAAGACCCCTGCCCCTTCAGGGCAAAGCAGGGAAGGGCCCATGCCTGCCCCAAGCACTCCAGGCACTCTGGGAAGGAACTCTGGACAGTCCTGGTACAGCTGAAACCCTGGCTTAAGGAACAGGCCTATGTCTCTCATCCCCACCTTGTGCCTGCCAGGGGCTCTGAACCCTCGGGGCTGACAACACCCACTCCTCCCTCCCAGCCCACCCATCCCAACCTGGTAAACTTGAACTGCAGCTCACCGCAGCTTGTGAAGCTGGACGATGACCCGGATGTGGTCGTCCGACAGGTCCATGTTGTACAGCACGAGCGACACCAGGCTGTCCTTCCACTGGGTGAGGAAGGCAGCGTCGCTTGTTTGAATGCCTGAGAGGTCCAAGGCCGCCAGCGAGCTGAGCGGCCGCAGCAGGGACTCCACAGGGACCCCGTCGATCATGCGGCCCAGGTTGAGGAAGCGCAGGCGGCTGAAGCCCTCAAAGGTGAAGTCCTTCACCAGCACCTGGCAGGTGGGGTTGACGAGGCACTCGTCCTCACAGCCCCCAGGGTTCTCCTCTTCGTAGAAGATGTTTGCGCAGCCGAAGAGGCTCAAGGACACCAGCGTGTGGCTGAAGCTCCGCAGCGTCTGCAGGCTCTTGGCGGACAGCTTCTCACAGTTGGTCAGGTACAGCTCCACCAGGTCCTGGGGTGGGCGCAGCACCAGCGTCACCACTACCACTGCCCCAGTCCCAGACCTGGCC
>NW_007097659.1:39884-47650 GCF_000164805.1 Carlito syrichta
AGTGAGGCAGGTCTCACCTGCTTGCGGATGGCCTCCAGGTCCTGGTCCTGCACCAGGTCCTCACGGAGGTGGATCCGGGTGAGGCGGGTGCTGCGGGGGTCGGAAAAGAGGCTGAAGAAGCTCTCATGTGGCTCAAAGTTGCAGGCGGCATTGACCAGCTCCACGTACCTGGAGAGGAGAAAGCCTGGCTCTTGGTGGGGGCAGCCATGGCAACTCGTCCCTTCAAACACAAACCCTCCCCTCCTTGAAGCCTTCTTGGATCACCCCAGTAGCAATCTCCTCCTCATCCTCCTTCTAAAAGTAACTGGTTGGATCCTGACAAGTGAGATTAAGAGTTCCCAGGAACCAGGAATCTTTTTTTTTCTGTTTTTTTGAGTCAGAGTCTTATTTTGTTACCCAGGCTGCAGTGCAGTGGCCCGTTCATGGCCACCATAGCCTCAACCTGCTGGGCTCAGGTGATCCTTCCGCATCAGCCTTCTAAGTAGCTGAGACTACAGGTATGTGCCACCACGCCCAGCTAATTTTTAAATGTTTTGTAGAGACAGGGTCTTGCTATGTTGTCCAGACTGGTCTTGAATTCCTGGACTCACGCAATCCTCCTGCCTCGGCCTCCCAAAGTGCTAGGATTGCAGGCGTGAGCCACCACAGCAGGCCAGGAAGCAGGCAACTCTCTGGGTGACCTTCTGGTTATGCAGGGGCCTCCTTTTCAAATGCACATGCCTGTCACACAGCCTCTGTGCACACTGGCAGTCCCATCGCCACACCCACACTCAGCACCTTCTTTTTTTTTTTTTTTTTTTTGCCAGGACCAAGAGATTTATTAAAGCAGCTGTTACAGAGGGGATCTGTAACGGGAAAAAGGAAAAGAGAGAGAGAAAGAGAGAGTAAGAGAGAGAGAGGAAGTGGGAGAGAGGCGGGGAGAGAGCTACAGAGAGGGAGAGAGCGACAGAGAGCCAGCACCTTCTTTAAGCTCTTTCTGGGATTCTTTCAAACAGGCAAATTCTGCTAAGTGGTTTGGAGTTTCCAGGTGGATAAAGGACGGGCCCTCTACAAAACCTGATTGATATCCCAGCTCATGCAAGAATCCTGATCTCGTGGGAAAGGCTTTGGATTCAAACACTCTGGAATCTCAATCCTGGCTTGGCTGCTCCCTACCTGGGAAACTGCACACAAGTAACTGAACTTCCACAGAGCTGTTTCTTCATCTGTAAAATGGACACAACTCTGATCTGCTTCGATCTCTAGTCATGGGTCCATTACTCTGGCATTGGCATATAAACCCATATGTGCCCATGCTCATTGTTTATAGGCACATGTATGCATGTGCTAGTACACACCCATGTAGGACAGCACCTAGCTCCTTCATTTTTTTTTTTTTTTTTGAGCCAGGGTCTCACTCTATTGCCCAGGTTGAAGTACAGTGGTACACTCATGGTTCACCTTCTGGGCTCAGGTGATCCTTCCACCTCACCACTGAGTAATTAGGACTACAGGTGCATGTCACCATGCCTGGCTAATTTTTTTTTTTTTTTTTTGTAGAAGTCTTGCTACGTTGTCCAGGTTGGTCTCAAACTCAGTGATCCTCTTGTCTAGCCCTCCCAAAGTGCTAAGATACAGGTGTGAACAACCGCACCTGGCTAACTCCTTCATTTATATGCAAGTTTTTACACCATCACATCCCTAAATGCACACATGCAGTTTATACTCAAACATACACCGAACTGCATAAGCTTACGTGTGTGTATACACCCATTCCTTCATGTGCACATCCTACATGCATACCAACATGTGCACCTCCACGGTTATGGGTACACCTCTGTTCTCTTGTACCCATGAACACCCTTGGGCATATACACTCCCTCACATTCATATCCATCCACCAAGGGTTACACACATGTCATCTCGATCACTCCATACACTCTCATGAGAGCTAAAACCCTTGTCTTCTCAGCCCCAGGCTCTGCTCACTCATTGACGAGCCGGTCACAGATCTCGCTGGGCAAGAAGATATCTGGATGCAGCCGCAGTGTCTCCTTATCCAGCAGGTAGCCCAGGGTGCCGTCCAGATTGCGCAAGCAGAAGTCAGTACAGAGGGCCATCAGGGACTCAGGCGTGTCGGACGCCATGCTGATAGCAGGGAGGCGGGCCCCTCTAGGGCACGGCCCCTGGGGCAACAGGGATTCCTCTGCACTCACAGGGTCATTGGCAGATCCACAGCCTGGGGAACAGGAAAGAAGCCAAGTGAGCCACATGGAGAGCCAGAACCATCAGCTGCCCTCTGATCACTCTTTGAATGGGAAAACTGAGGCCTCAGAATCACACTCGAATTAGCAGCTTAGCAGGATCAGGCCCAAGCCCCCTGACTCCTTCTCTTGCCCTTTTCTGCTGTGCCATCGTCTATGCAAATCTATGACCTGCAAAGAACATGGGGCCTTGTCCAAGCATCTCTCTGCCTTCACAATGCCTGTGGGCAGACATGTGTGTGTTAAAGTCTGAGTGCTTGGTGAAGATAATAGGGACTTTTACCATCTGCTTCTGACAGTCTTAACAGCTGCATTAGGGTGCTCTGCGCTGTGCAATACTTCCTAACCTGCATACAGCTGTCACTGATTGAGTACTTAGTATTTGCAAGGGCTTTTTGGACATAATATTACTGAATTTCATGGTGCATGATTAAAAATGAAGGTTCATGGCCAGCCACATTGACTCATGCCTATAATTCCAGCACCTTGGGAGGCTGAGGTGGGAGGATCACTTAACTGGGCAATATAGCAAGACCTTGTCGCTAAAAAAAATAAAACCAAAAAATATTAGCTGAGCATAGTGGTGCACACCTGTAGTCCTAATTATTTGGAAGACTGAGGATCACTTGAGCCCAGGAGTTCGAGGCTGTGGTGAGCCATGATTATGCCACTGCAGCACTCCATTCTGGATGGCAGAGTGAGACCCTGACTCAAAAAAAAAAAAAAAAAGGCAGAACTGCCAAAGGGAAATGAAAATATATGTCCACAAATAAATTTGTACATGAATGCATGAATGTTCACAGCAGCATTATTTGTGATAGCCAAAAAAGTGGAAACAACCCAAATGTCCATCAACTGATGAATAGAGAAATACAATGTTGTATATCCATACAATGGAATGTTATTCAGTCATAAAAGGCTAAATATTACTCAGCCACAAAAAGTACTGATACATGCTATAATGCTGGACATCAAAACCATGCTGAGCAAAAGAAACCAATCACAAAAGGTCATATATTATGTGATCTCACTTATCTGAAATGTCCAGGCAGAACAGGCAAGCCTATAAAGAAGTAGACGGATAGCTTGGGATGCAAGGAGTGACTGCTAATGGGTATGGGGTTCCTTTTTGGGGTGATGAAAACATACTAAATTGAGTGTAGTGACTCAGTTCGAACCTTAAATATACCAAAAAACATGGAATTGCATACTTTTTTTGAGTCAAGAGTCTCACTCTGTCGCCTAGGCTGGAGTGCGATGGCCCCACAGTCTTGATCTGCTGGGCTCAGGTGATCCTTTCGCCTCAGCCTCTCAAGTGGCTGGAACCACAGGCATGCGCCACCACACCCGGCTAAGTTTTTTGATTTATTGCAGAGATGAGGTCTCGCCAAGTTGCCCAGGCTGGTCTTGAACACCTGGGGTCAGGCAGTCCTCTATAATTGTATACTTTATTTATTTATTTATTTATTTGATTTGGAGTCTCACTCTGTCACCTAGGCTGGAGTGCAGTGGCACACTCATGCCATCCCAGCATCTACCTGCTGGACTCTAGTGATCTTTCTGGCTCAGCCTTCCAAGTAGCCGGAACTACAGGCACGCGCTACCATACCTGGCTAATTTTTTTGATTTACTGTAGTGAAAAGGTCTCACCAAGTTGCCTGGGCTGGGCTCGAATTCGCAGGCTCAGGCAATCCACTCGCCTCGGCCTCCCAAAGTGCTGGGATTACAGGTTGAGCCACCGAGCCCGGCCAGATGTACACTTTAAATGTGTGAATTGTGCAACATGTGAATTACATCTCAATGAGACTGTTACTTACAAAGTGAAGTTACCTACTAGCTTCATGACCTTGGGGCAGGTAAAGATTTCTTAACTATGACTCAAAAGGTGCTAACTAGCGGGTAGAAAATGACAAGTTTTTAATTTATTTTTATTTTTTAGAGACAGGGTCTAGCCGTCACCCAGGCTGGAGTACAGTGGTAAGTACAGTGGTACCATAGCTGATTGTAGCCTTAAACTCCTGGGCTCATGCGATCCTTCTGCCTCATCCTCCCAAGTAGCTAGGACTACCGGTGTGCATCGCTACACCTGGCTAATTAAAAAAATTAGAGATGAGGTCTTGCATTGTGCCCAGGCTGGTCTTAAACTCCTGGTCTCAAGCAGTCCTCCCACCTTGGCCTCTCAAAGTACTGGGATTACACGTATGAGTCATTGAGCCTGGCTGAAAATGACAAACTAGTTTGCAATGAAGTGAAGACATTTCTGTTCATGCATACACAAAAATTACTTTGAGATAGTTCACGCATACACAGTAGATTTAAATGTGAAATGTAAAACAATACGGTTTCTAGAAGAAAACACAGGAATATCTCTTTATAACAGAGTAGGCAATGATTTCACATAAAGAGAAAGAAACTGATAAACTAAACTGCCTCAAAGCTCTGTTCACCAAAAGATACCATGAAGAAAGAGAAAGGGCAAGCCACAGACTAAAAGATATTTCCAATAACATAGCCAACAAATAACTAGTATTCCAAATATATAGGCAACTCTACATAAATCAAAAATCAGCTGGGCGTGGTAGCGCGCACCTGTAGTTCCAGCTACTCGGAAAGCTGAGGTGGAAGGATCGCCGGAGCCCAGTAGGTCGAGGCTGCGGTGGCTGGGAGCGGCCACTGCACTCCAGTCTGGGTGACAGAGTGAGACTCCAACTCAAAAAAATAAAAATAAATAAAAATTGGGCAAAAGAAGCCCAGGCACAGTGGCTCATGCCTATAATCCCAGCACTTTGAAAGGTGGAGGCAAGAAGATTGCCTGAGCTCAGGGGTTTGAGATCAACCTGTGCAACTTGGCAAGACCTAGTCTCTACAATAAATCAAAAATTAGCTGGGCGTGATGGCATGCACCTGTGGTTCCAGTTACTTGGAAGGCTGAGGCGGAAGGATCGCCCGAGCCCAGCAGGTCGAGGCTGTGGTGGCTGTGAGCGTGCCACTGCGCTGCAGCCTGGGTGACAGAGTGAGACTCCAATTCAAACAAAAAAAGGACAAAAGACTTGAACAGGTATTTTGTAAAGGAGGATAGTGAAATGGACAATAAACCCGTGAAAAGCATTCAACTTCATTACTGTTAGGGAAACACAGTAAAGCCACAATGAGATGTCATTTCTTACCCACTCACTGGCTAAGCTGAATACCCAGCACTGGCATCGAGGACAGCAGGGAACAAGAGGAAGTCTCCCACTGTTGGTGGCAGTGTAAATGGGTGTGAAGTGTTTAGCACTATTCACTAAAGCTGAACACACACAGATGCTCAACATTTAGCAATTCCTCTCCTACGGAAATGCATAAGTAAATGCACGCTAAGAGATCAGAATGACCACAGCAGCACTATTTGTAATGACCAAACCCAAAAAGAACCCAAATATCCACTGACACTGGAATGGATAATTATGGGATATTCACCAATGAAATACGACATGCTGCCGGGCTTGGTGGCTCAGCCTATAATCCCGCGCCTTTGGGAGGCTGAGGTGAGTGGATTGCCTGAGCCCGCGGGTTTGAGACCCGCCTGGGCAGGCGAGACCTCATCTCTACAGTAAATCAAAAAATTAGCTGGGCGTGGTAGCGCACGCCTGTAGTTCCAGTTACTTGGAAGGCTGAAGCGGAAGGATCGCCAGAGCCCAGCAGGTTGAGGCTGCCGTGGCTGGGAGCGGCCACTTCACTCCAGTCTGGGCGACAGAGTGAGACTCCAACTCAAAAAAAATAAATAAATAAAAATTAAAAAATTAAAAAAGAGAAATACTACCTGCTAAGAGATGCACAAACTACTGTTAACGACCTGGATGACCCTCAGTGTTTAGTGAACGAGCCAGACACAAAAGAGTATATGCTGTATCAATCCATGTAGGTATCACTCCATTAAGTTCAAACACAAGCCAGGTGTGGTGGCTCACACCTGTAGTCCCAGCACTTTGGGAGGCTGAGGCAGGATTACTTGAGCACAGGAGTACAAGACCACCCTGGGCAATATAGCGAGACTTCGTCTCTACAAAAAAAGAAAAATCAAAAAATTAGCCAGGCATGGTAGCACAGGCACATGTCTGTAGTCCCAGCCACTCAGGAGGTGGAAGGGTGGAAGAGTCACCTGGGCCCAGGAGGTGGAAGGGTCACCTGGGCCCAGGAGGTCAAGGCTGTGGTGAGCTATGATTGTGCCACTGCACTCCAGTCTGGGTGACAGAGCGAGGCTCTGGCTCAAAAAAAAAGTTCAGGGCGCAGAGGTCAGTGACAAGATGATATCTCCAGCGTGGGTCTCTCCGCTCATTGAGTGTGGCTGCCGCTACTTTGTCCTGTTCCTCAGCGTGGCCTATGGAGCCTGGCACTACAGTTACCTGAAACCTCGGGCAGAAGAGGAGAAGAGGATAGCAGCAGAAGAGAAAAAGAAGCAGGATGAACTGAATCAGATTGCTCGAGAGTTGGCAGAAGCCCAAGATGACAGCATCTTGAAGGGAGAGTCCCTGCGAGCCTGCTTTTCCTGCAGCAGTAGTGGATGAATAAAGCTTCCTGTGTAGTATGGTTAAAAAAAAAAAAAAAAAAAAAAGTTCAGAAGGAGGGACCCTAACCTGTGGTGGGAGAAGCAAGGACCGTGGTTACCTGGGGATGGAAGGCGTAACTGGAAGGAGGTTTTGGGGTGCTGATGAGATTCTAGTCGTTTATGAGAGCACTGGCTATCCAGTTGTATTCACTTTGTGGAGGATATTCATGGCACTGTATATCATAATGTGTGCACTTTCTCCACTGTATATTCTAATTGAATAAAGTTAAGCCAGGTACGGTGGCTCACACCTGTAATTCCAGTACTTTGGGAGGTGGCGGTGGGAGGATTGCCTGAGTCCAGGGGTTTGAGACCAGCCTGGGGAATTTGGCAAGACCTCGTCTCTACAATAAATCAAAATTAGCCAGACGTAGTGGTGCGTGCCTGTGGTTCCTTCCTGTGGTATTTGGAAGGCTGAAGCAGAAGGATCACCTAAGCCCAACAGATCGAGGCTGCAGTGGCCGTGAGTGTGTGCCACTTATAGAACCAAGGACAGACAGGAATTGATCCCAAACCAATGCTTTCCTACCAGGGTTTACATCAGAGAAGGGAAGGAAAAACAGGAAAAACTAATCTATGGTGTTGGAAGGCAGGGGAGTGACTGCCTTAGCAGGCAGGCAGTCATTAAAAGGTGGCAGAGGGCCAGGCTCGGTAGGTCAGCCTGTAATCCCAGCACTTTGGAAGGCTGAGACGAGTGAATTGCCTGAGTCCATGGTTTGAGACCAGCCTGGGCAACCTGATGAGACCTCGTCTCTACAATAAATAAAAAATTAGCTGGGCATGGTAATACACGCCTGTAGTCCCAGCTACTTGGAAGGCTGAGGCAGAAGGATCGCCAGAGCCCAGTAGGTCCACGCTGGGGTGGCCGTGAGTGTGCCACTGCACCCCAGCCTAGGTGATGGAGTGAGACTATGACTAAAAAAAAAAAAAAAACC
>NW_007097659.1:48319-53984 GCF_000164805.1 Carlito syrichta
CTAGGAACAGGTGTACTTGGCAAGTGTCTTCATCTCTCTGTGCCTCAGTATCTTTTTCACTAAAATAGGGGCAACACAGTACCCTATCCACAACAACGTGCGAAGATCATATGGAATAACACAGAAAGGGCCTAGCAGGGTGCATGGCACATAGTAATTGCTCAATAAAGACAGCTATTATTATTAACAATTATCATTAGTATTTTGAGACAAAGTCTCACTCTGTTGACCAGGTTGAGGTGCAGTGGTATGATCCGGGCTCACTGTATGTACCCTTGAGCTCTTTGGCTCAAGTGATCCTCTCACCTCAGCCTCCCGTGTAGCTGAGACTACAGGTGTGTGTCAACACTACTGGCTAATTTTTTTTTCCTTTTTGTATTGAGGAGGTCTTGCTATGTTGCCTAGGCTGGACTTGAACTCCTGGGCTCAAAAGATTCTCTCAGCCGGGCTCGGTGGCTCAGCCTATAATCCCACGCCTTTGGGAGGCTGAGGTGAGTGGATTGCCTGAGTCCGCGGGTTCGAGACCCGCCTGGGCAGCGAGACTTCATCTCTACAATAAATCAAAAACTCAGCCGGGCGTGGTAGCGCATGCCTGTAATTCCGGCTACTCGGAAGGCTGAGGCGGAAGGATCGCCGGAGCCCAGCAGGTCGATGCTGTGGTGGCTGGGAGTGGCCACTGCACTCCAGTCTGGGTGACAGAGTGAGACTCCAACTCAAAAAAAAGATTCTCTCGCCTCAGTTCCCCAAAGTGTTGGGATTACAGGCCTGAGCCACAGCACCCAGCCTATCATCATCATCACCATCACCATCATCACCTTCTCCTAACTCACTTGCCCTGGCTCCCAAACAGAGTGGGGTCTGTCCCAGCCCAGCATCAAGCCTGTGCTCCCCAGGCCTGGGTCTCCCACAACAAAGGCCATTGTGTCAGCTGTCCCACTGGCAACATGATACCCTCAAAGGTAGGCACAAGAAACAGAGTGTCTGGGCCTGGGCATGGCCCTCCTTCGCCTTCACTCGCTTCCAGATTTTCAAGAGCCTAGCAGCCTCTCTTGGCTGGAAAACTCAAGCCAGAGGGAGCACAGCTGGCAGGGAGTCCTAGTCCCGCTGGACAACAACCAGTCGAATCTCTCCCACAGCCACTTAAGGCGTGCAGAATGAGAGCCAGCCTTCTGACCTCCTTGGTCCCTACTGGCCCCCTGCTCCAGCCAGTCTGCCCTCCATCCCTGGCAATAGGCCCTAGGCACAGGTCACCTTCAGACCTTTGCTCAATCTGCCCTCTTTCAACTGGGACCATCCAAATTCAACTAATTTGTGCACGTGCTCCTTAAGCACCATCTCCTCCCCCCTCAACTCAAACACACACATGTCCTTCCTCCAGGAAGCATCTCCTGACCACTCTGGCCCAGGCGATCTCTGAGCTCTCCTTTTGCTCAGCCGATGCCTAAGGTCCCAATGTCACAGTTCCTTCCTCTGGAAAGCCATCCCTGACCTTCCAGAGTGTGCCCACTATGTGGTCCCACAGGCCCTACCACAGCAATGAACACTCTGTACTGATGCCGCTTTAATCATTCGGCAGCCTTGATAGACAGCCAGCTCCATGAGGGCACAGCCAGGCTGTCTTGTTTGGCACTGCATCTGCACCTGCTCACCCAGTCGGGTAAGCACCCAGTCAGGTGGCACTGCACTGGGGCTTCTATGGTGAGCAAGTCACACGAGATCCTTGCCCATATGGAACATACTGGCTCCAGAGGGAGACAGACACCCCTCCCCACCAAAAGCACACAAACACACATCACGTGATTCAAAGTAGAGAGAGGGGCTGGGTGCAGTGGCTCACGCCTATAACCTCAGCACTTAGGGGGACTGAGATGGGAAGATCACTTGAGCCTAGGAATTAGAGACCGGGCTGGACAACATAGCGAGACTCCATCTCTACAACAAATTGTATAAAATTAAGTCCAGTCGTGGTAGCTCATGCCTGTAATCCCAGCACTTTGGGAGGCTGAGATCGGAAGACTGCTTGAGCCCAGAAGTTCGAGACCAGCCTAGGCAACATGGCCAGACCTTGTATACACAAAAAATAAAAAGTTAGCCAGGTGTGGTAGTATGCTTCTGTAGTCCCAGCTACTCAGCAGGCCGAGGCAGAAGGATCACCTGAGCCCAGGAGGTCAAGGCTGTGGTGAGCCAGAATTGTGCCACTGTACTCCAGCCTGGGTGACACAGTGAGACCCTATCTCAAAAAACAATTAAAAAAAAAATACATCCGGGTATGGTGACACATGCCTGTAGCCCCAGCCATCAGGAGGCTGAGGAGGAAGGATCGCTTGAGCCAGGTCAGGGATACAGTGAGCTATGGTGGTGCCACTGCACTCCAGCCTGGGTGACAGAACATGACCCTGTCGTCTCTCACCACCCCCAAAAAAGGAGGAGGAGGAATCTGGGGCTCTGGGTATCCAACCAGGAGATGTGCAGTGGACTGGGGAGTCACAGCAGGTGTCCTTAGAAGTGACATTTCCGCTGGGACCAGAAGTGAGTACCAGTTAACTCTGGCAGTGGGGAGAGAGGGAACAATGCTCCAGGAAGACAGGCGTACACAGGCTGCAAGGACAGGGGTGTGTGGGACGTTGGCACCCTGGGCTGCTCTATGGCTGTATGGCTGTTGGCTAAATGAACAAAGGAAGCACTGAACACCCAACGGGGGGCCTGCACATGGAGAAATTCACCAAAGGCCCAGGGAAGACACTACAGAGGACTCGCAGTGGGGTGCACAAGGCCTGAGAGGCAAGGCATGCTCTCACATCCTCCTGGCTCTGGGGGGCCCAAAAAGCTGTTTGGCGCCCAGGGGCTGCAGATAGAGCCTACGACTCTGCCTGGCCTTTCTGCAGGTCTGAGCCCAGCAACCCCGGGAACTGCCCTGCCCTAATCCCTTGGGAGGCTGAGGTGAGAGGACTGCTTGAGTCCAGGAGTTGGAGATCAACCTGGACAATCTTGACAGTCAGGGGGTCACCACAACCCCCAGAAGATAAACTGGGCAATAGTGCCATGTGCTACCCTTCCCTTGGCAGTGCCGACCCTGCACAGGCTGGGGAGGAAGGTGCCATCCTCACCTTTGCACAGAAGGTGAGGCCTGGAGGCTGCAACACTCTACCATTTGGGCCCCACCCAGCTGCAGGCCGGCCACAGGCCAGAGGCAGCCCTCTCTATCCATGTACCCCTCAGGGACTCCCATTCCCAAGCAGGGACTGGCTGACTAGAATTCTGGCAACTGGTGACAAGGTGACTCTTATGAGGACAGACCACCACACTAGTAGAACCCTGTGTCTTTCTCCATCCCTTTTCTTTCTTTCTTTCTTTCTTTTGAGTCAGATTCTCATTCTGTTGCCCAGGCTGGAGTGCAGTGGCATGCTCAAAGCCACCACAGCCTCGACCTGCAGGGCTCAGGTGATCCTTTTACCTCAGCCTTCCAAGTAGCTGGAACCACAGGCACATGCCACCATGCCCAGCTAATTTTTTGTAGTGACTAGGTCTCGCTATGTTGCCCAGACCAGTCAATCCTCTCACCTCCGCCTCCCAAAGTGCTGGGATGACAGGCATGAGCCACCGTACCCAGGCTTCTCCATCCCTTTTCTCAACGTTCTCCAAAACTGGATTCCTCATGAACTCATGCCATCCTGGGGGAGGGGGACAGTGGGTGAAAAGAGAGAGAAACAACAGCAGCGGCAACCCCCACCACACTGCCTCCATGGTGGCTGCTTCGAGATATGGCGTTAAGCTCTGTACAGGCTTCATTTCATATAGTCTCCCTATCATTTTTTTTTTTTTTTTGGTGAGGCAGGGTCTCAATCTGTCACCTAGGCTAGAGTGCAGTGGCATGATCATAGTTTACTGCAGCCTCAACCTCCTGGGCTCAAGTGATCCTTCCACCTCAGCCTCCTGAATAGCTGGGACTACAGGCCTGCACCAGCACACATGGCTAATTAGAAAAAATTTTTTTGTAGAGATGGGGTCTCACTATATTGCCCAGGCTGGTCTCAAACTCCTGGGCTCAGGCAATCCACTTGTCTCAGCCTCCCAAAGTGCTGGGATGACAGGTATGAGCCACTGTGCCCAGCCCCATATAGCCTCTTATTTAACCAGTAAATATTATTTCCTAGTGTCCTGTACTTGCAGCTAATGAACCACTTGCACGACAACTGTCCATTGGCCCCTCACCCACCCACCAGTGAGCTCTGGGAGATCAGAAACTGTGTTTACTTGCCCGTGTGCATGCATGAATGCACAGATACACACGCCTGTTCCCTCGGTGCCCGACCTATGCCTGGCATTTACCAGAACAAAGGTATGCTGTTGCTGGAATGACCACACTACAGCACCAGAGGTAGAGGTTTTTAGCTCATGTTTTGGCTGAGGCACACACACAAGCAGCTTGCCTGAGATTACGAAATTGCGAGATCAGATGCATACCTAAAGCAACCCCATGCTTCTCACTCAGCCATGTGGTGAGAAGTCCATCCATCCAAGCTATCGACAGAGGGGAAAGAGAAGCTGAAATCTAGGGGAGGGAGCCTGGGACCCCACTAGTGTCCTGACACCGGGGGGACAGACAGGCTGGGGAGCCAGAAGCTCTGAGCCTTGGAGCAGTGCCCCTGTGAAATATTAACCCAGGAGCTGGGGGGAACATCTGAACAAATGTCCTATTTACAGAGGCTGGATGCTTTCCAGGAGGGAGCAGATCATGGGCCAGAGATTGGGGGTGTGAGACCACTGTGAGGAGAGCTGGGGCAAGTGGGGGGGAACTCCTGGGGGACAGGGGTGCAGGCAAAACCGAGGTCACCTGACATGAAATTCCCACAGAGACTAAACCTGCGGGGCAGGTGATGTGAGAAAGATGCAGGAATGGAATGAGAAAGGTGTGCATCATGCTGGTACCATCTGGAGGCAGAGAGGCCTTGGGGAGGCTGGGTGAGGCTACGACTCAGACTGCTTGGGTTCTATTCTTGTAATCAGATGTATTATGATCACACCCATACCGAATACCAAGCATATGCCAAGAACTCTGCTAAGTACTTAATATGTGCCAGTTCATTTGATTCTCTCAACCCCCAGCGAGGCAGGAGTTATAATCAACAACTTACAGAAGAGGCAGCAAGGCTGAGTGTCTACATAATTCACCGTGACTATGTCTATGTACATACAGATTTGTAACTCAGGTATTCACTGGGTCAAGACCCAGTTTTTTGAGCTTTCCATGCATGTTCTCATTGAAACCACAGCAGCCTAGGATTGACATGTTATCATTTTATTTCCCAGATGAAGAAACTATGGCTCAAAGATGTACAATAGGCTGGTATAGTGGCTCATGCCTGTAATCCCAGTACTTTGGGAGGCCAAGGCAGAAGGACTGCTAGAGTCCAGGAGTTCGAGACCAGCCTGGGCAACATAGTGAGACACTGTCTCTACAAAAAAATTTTAGGCTGGGCATGGTGGCTCAGTCTGTAATCCCAGCACTTTGGGAGGCCAAGACGAGTGGATTGTCTGAGCCTGGGGGTTTGAGACCAGCCTGGGCAACTTGGTGAGATCTCGTCTCTACAATAAGTCACACACACACACACACACACACACACACACACACACACACACACACACAAATTAGCCAGGCATGGTG
>NW_007097659.1:54469-55555 GCF_000164805.1 Carlito syrichta
CTCCAGTCTAGGCAACAGAGTGAGACTCTCTCTTAAAAAAAAAAAAAAGCCGAGTGCGGTGGCACCTATAATCCTAGCACTTTGGGAGGCCAAGGTGAGTGAACTACCTGAGCCTGCGGGTTTGAGACCAGCCCAGGTAACTTAGCAAGACCTCATCTCTACAATAAATAAAAAATTTAGCCGGGCGTGGTGGTGCACACCTGTAGTACCAGCTACTTGTAAGGCTGAGGTGGAAGGATCGCCTGAGCCCAGCAAGTAAAGTAGTGGTGGCCATGAGCGTGCCACTGCACTCCAGCCTGGGTGACAGAATGAGAGTCTGACTTAAAAAGAAAAAAAAAGAAGTACAATGCCTTGCACAAGGTCCCATGGTAAGTGCCTGACACTGGAGCTCAGGCTCTTTACCACCATGCTTTGGCAGAAGCCATCGCCCCAAACCTCAGCCTCCCCTCCTGTTGCATGAGTCTCCACTGCTTCTTTATGACTAAGTGCCTGCAGATACCAAGCACAGATGATTTAGTATTGCTGGTAACCATCCCGTGGGCATGTCATTTTTTGCCACAGGACTGGAAGCTTCCTGAGGGCAAAGACCCTGTGTGATTCCAGGGTCTCCCCTACCTTGTAAAGGTATGGCTGGTTAGTTGCGCTTTGAAAGAGCCTCTCAGCTCCAGGGTACCCAGCTGATGTTTTCCAGTCTCGATATGTGTCAAGGTCCTTACCTGTCAGCATGTCGTGAGTGGCACCTCCTTCAGAGGGTTGCTGGGGAGAGGCCATGAAATAATGGCAGGGAGGTAGTACCCAATAATTGGGAATGAGAATGATGCCCCTAAGAATAATGTGTAGAGAGACCTTCTACTCATTTCTGAAGCTGGAAAATCAGCTTCAGTGATTGAACCAGACAAAAGTCATTGGTCCCCAAATAGATGACCCAAATAGGGATCTTTGAACTCACATTTCAGGACTCAAGAACAGCTGACGGCCAGGCAAAGTGGCTTGTGCCTGTAATTCCAGTATTTTGGGAGGTGAGAGGATTGCTTGAACCCAGGAATTCGAGTCCAGCCTGGGCAACACAGCAAGACCTCATCTCTA
>NW_007097659.1:55575-58108 GCF_000164805.1 Carlito syrichta
AAAAAAAAAAAAAAAAAAAAAAATTAGCCAGGCATGGTGATTCATGTGTATAGTCCTACCTACTCAGGACACTGAGGCAGAAGGATCCCCTGAGCCCAGGAGGTTGAGGTTGTGGTGAGCTGTGATTATGCCACTGTATTCCAGCCTGGGTCATAAAGTGAGATCCCCAACACAAAAAAAACCCCCAAAAAACAAAAACCAGAAAACAGCTGAGGTACTGAAGCTAAGCAAAAAACCATGGTGCCAGAAGTAGCCCTCTACCTAGTGGGCCCCCAAAGTGTGTCTGCAGAATTCTGGTGACACTAATGACAATAAGTACTGTTCTTTACTGTTGTAGAGAGCTTTAGAGTGCACCTAATTCTCTTTCTCTCTCTCTCTCCTTCTCTTTCATCAGCATCTTACTTTGTCACCAAGGCTGGAGTGCAGTGGCGTGATCATAGCTCACTGCAGCCTCAAACTCCTGGGCTCAAGTGATCCTCCCTCCTCAGTTTCCCAAGTAGTTGGGACTGCAGGCATATGCCTGGCTAATTTTTAAAAAAATTTTAGAAAAATAAAAAAGAGATAGGGTCTTGCTATTTTGCCCAAGCTGGTCTTAAACTTCTGGTCTCAAGTGCTCTTCCTGCCTCAGCCTCCTGAGTACTGGGATTTCAGGCATGAGCCACTGTGCCTGGCTTGGGCTTTTGAAAAAGAACCCATCATCTGTTGCTGCTGCCAAAAAAGGCAGGACCAACCTACCATTCTCCCTGCAGAATATGCACCCACTGTTACCCCTGAGGGGTGACAGGAAGTTTCTACCTTCCCTCCCCCAATATTTCCCCAAATTCTACTAGCTCAAGGAGGCAGCCAGGCAGCTGGTGCTAAAAGGAAAGGCTCTGAGGCAGAAACCCAAGCACACATTCCTCATGGTCACGAGATCCTCCTCATCACTGTCAAGTATGGATATACTCTGTGTGAAAGACTACACTAAGCACTGCAGTGCATGATCTTACTCAATTCAGCAATCCCATTTTACAGAAGAGAAGACTAAGGTGGATAAAGGTCCCTTGCCCACACTCTCACAACCAGGAAGCAGCAGCAAAATTTGGTTTAACCACGGAGCTCTATGGGCATGCTTCTTTGTATTTATTCCATCAATGGTTGTTACAAAGAAGGAAAAAGGGTACTTACAACACAAGGCAGGAGCACAATGGCCGTTTGTCATGTAAAACAAATCTGTATTTTCTCCAACCACCAGACACTTCAATAAGCACAGTTCTAAAAGGGTGTCCCATTAGACACTCTGTGACCTGGCATCACACGACAGCCCCTGACGTCCTCCCCACCATTATTATCTGGTCCCCACTACTCTCTGACTTCCTTGCCAACCTCTTCCCCTCCTTCACCCTGCTCCTTGCTGTTTCTTAAATCACCAGGCATAAGGCCTCAGGACCTCTGCACTCGCTGTTGAATGCTCTGTTCCCAGAGAGCTGCGTGGCTTGCTCCCTCACTCATCTCTGCTCAAATGTCACCTTATTTGAGACCTTCCCTGACCACCCTCTTTAAAAAGGTGACTCCCGCTCTCTGGTCCTCCCCATGGCCCTTCTTGCTTTATTTTTTTCCATGGTACTTCTTACCACCCTACATCCTGGATGTTTATTATTTGCTGAATGAACACATGAACCAAAGTAGAGCAGCCCCTCACCCCCAGCAACCACCTCCTACTCTAAGTATAGCCTCCTGTCATCCTTTTCAAAGCCGTCTTCCATGCTCATCCGAATCAATTTGAACCCTGAAGAGAAACATTCTGCGGGAAAGATCACATATGAGGATTTTGCCGAGGCATCAGGTATACCCCTCCCCTTAAAAACCGAAGGCACTGATAAGCACAGGCAAAGACTGGAAATCTTGAACTTCTTCGGTCAAAGAGCAGCCAAGTCAAGTTCCACCCGCAGAACTACAGTGGCCAGCAGTCGGTTTCACTTTCACGTCACCTGTCTGGCTCCCTTGGCCCTCAGGTTGCAACCCCACCCATCCCTTTCCTACCCTGTCGGAGTTCCCTACACCTTGTCATCCCTTTTGGGAGCTGATTCAGAATCCAGGGCGTCCCTGAGCTTGCTCTGGGGGAACTCAGATTCATCCAACAGGTAGGAGGGGCAGGGGCTGGCCCTTTCAGCCCTACATCGATTCCCCCATCTTGCAGAGGCACCTGACAGGGCGTCATTTTCTTTCTGGAGGGAGGGAGCTCCGTTTTAAAGGCTCATGTCTCAGACCTGGCGGTAGGGATGGAGAAGGGAGCCCTCCCACCAGCGGCCGAGAGGGACCTGTGCAAGTGGCTGCAGCGGCGATGCTTAGGCCCGGCAGGCAGGCGCAGCGGAGGGGACGCTGGTGCATCCCTCGGCCCGGGGTCCGGGACCTACCCTGGGATGGGGCTGCCCTCAGCGCGGGAAGCGGACGGGATGCTTCGCAGGCGATGAGGCGCGGAGGACGGAGCCCGGGAGAAGCCGGGGCCAGAGCGCCTCAGGAGGCTGGGGAGCCCGTCAGGCTAGGGCCGGGG
>NW_007097659.1:58128-61921 GCF_000164805.1 Carlito syrichta
CGATCCGGCTCCTACGGCTCGGAGCCTGCAGCCGCCGCCGCCTCCGCTGTCAACAAACCCGGGGCGCGTCACTTCCGGGGCCGCCCCTTAGCAACAGCTAACCGGTTCCCCCCGCCGAGTCCCGCGGCGAACGCGGGCGGCGGCGGCGGAAGGTTCCGGACGCCCGCGGGCGGCTCCTCTACGCGGCCGGAGCCCGCGTCCTGCTGGGCTCTCTCTGGCCTCCGAGGGGCCCGCTCGTGTGACCCCGGGCTCGGTTCCCGCCAGGCGCCCAAGAGGGAGGCTGACGCGGGAGGCTCGCCCGAGCCCTGGAGGTCGAGGCTGCGGTGAGCCGTGGTCGCGTCACTGCACCCCAGCCTGGGCGACCGTGAGACTCCGGCCTAAAAAAGAGATGGGTGCTGCACCGTCTCTGCGCGCCAGCCCCTTCCGTCCAGTAGCGCCCTGCTGGGCATCTCTTGGGGTCTCCGCGGGTGGGTCACACTCCACGCGTCCAGGCGCGGTCATCGCCTCCCCCAGAACGTGCTCCCACACCTCCACCTAGTGAACGGGCCACCGGGCAACCGAGCTTGCCGAGGGGAGACCGGGAGTGGGCTTTGGCCCCTGCATCTCCCTCAGCTCCTCGGCCAATCACCGGGTCTCTTAAGGAGCTCTCAATCCCTCTCCTCCCCGGGAGTACTCGACTTCTGTCCACCATCACTTCCCTGGATTTCTGCAACAGTTTACCATCAGAACTCCCTGCTCCTGCCCCTCGTTCCCTCCAGAGTCCCAGAGTGATCTTCCCAAATAAAAAATCTGACCAGGGCATCCTCCTGTTTACAGCCCTTGACATAGCCGCCTAGGACTTTCATGACCCGCCCCCTTCTCCCTCCCCCAGCCTCTTGTCCTCGCTTTTCTCCCGCTTTCATTCTCCAACCTGACAGCTTAAAGCAAGTTTTGATTCTTTTTTTTTTTGGAGTAGGAGTCTCACTCTGTCACCCAGACTGAAGTGCAGTGGCACACTCACGGCCACTCCAGCGTCGACCTGCTGGGCTCCCGTGATCCTAGTTTTGATTATTTTAATGACCCCCTCTCTGCCCAGGGGCTCAAATAATTCCTCTGTGATAAACACTCTTCTTGCTCCTTTCTCAACCCAGCTTGCCCCTTCTCCACCTTCTCGTCTCAGCTTAGATCATACTTTCTTGAGGAGCCCTTTCTTGACACCTCACATTCATCATTCTAATAGCTAGTTTTGGTGGGGGAGGTTTAATTTAATTTAATTTATTTTTTGCACAATAACTTTAGTCTTTGACCATGTACAACTATGTTCCTATAATCCCGAATCCATTAAAAAATGCTATGAATGATTTCAAACGACCAAAGTAAACCATGGTTATAAAAAAAAAAAAAGGCTAAGCTGGGCTCGGTGGCTCAGCCTGTAATCCCGCGCCTTTGGGAGGCTGAGGTGAGTGGTTGCCTGAGCCCGTGGGTTAGAGACCCGCCTGGGCAACTTGCTGAGACATCTCTACAATAAATCAAAATGAGCCGGGCGTGGTGGCGCGCGCCTGTAGTTCCAGTTACTTGGGAGGCTGAGGTGGAAGGATCGCCGGAGCCCAGCAGGTCGAGGCTGCGGTGGCCGGGAGCGGCCATTGCACTCCAGTCTGGGTGACAGAGTGAGACTCCAACTCAAAAAATAAAAAATAAAAGGCTGGACATGGTGTCTCATGCCTGCAATCCCAGCACTTTGGGAGGCCTAGGTGGGATCACTTCAGGCCAGGAGTTCAAAATCACCCTGGGCTCTACCCACCCCCACCCCCCAAAAATCTAAACAGTTCTGGCATGCCACTGCACTTCAGCTTTGGAGAAAGAGTGAGATCCCATCTCTACAAAAATTTAGAAATAAATAAAGAACTTTCAGTTAAACACTAAAAAGGCAAATAACCCAATTTAAAATGGGCAAAGAATATGAATAGACATTTCTCCAAAGAGAATCTATAAATGGCCAATAAGTACATGAAAAGATGCTCAAGATCATTAGTCACCAGGAAAATGAAAATCAAAACCCCAATGAGATACAATTTCATATTCCTAGAACGAATAAAATCAGACAGAAACAAGTGTTGGCAAGGATGTAGATAAATAGGAAACCTCGTATATCGCCTATAATCATTTAAAATGGTGCAGCTGCTATGGAAAACAGTTTGGCAGTTTTTCAAAAAGTTAAAGCCTTGATTTCTATATAATCCAGCAATTCTTTTTTTTCCCTTTTTTTTTTTGAGTACGAGTCTCACTTTGTCACCCAGGCTGGAGTGCAGTGGCACACTCATAGCCACCGCAGCTTTGACCTGCTGGGCTCAGGTGATCCTTCTGCCTCAGCCTCCCAGGGAACTGGAACTACAGGCACGCGCCACCATGCCTGGCTAATTTTTGATTTATTATAGAGATGAGGTCTCACCAAGTTGCTCAGGCTGGTCATGAACCTGCAAGCACAGGCAATCCTCTTACCTTGGCCTCCCAAAGTGCTGGGATTATAGGCGTGAGCCAACGTGCCCAACCAATAACCCAGCAATTCTACTTCTAGGTATACACTGAACAGAAATGATAATACATCCACACAAAAACCCATATATATGTGTGTTCATTGCAGCATTAGTCATAATAGCTAAGAAGTGGAAACAGCCCAAATGTGCATCAACTGGTGAGTAGATACAGTATGGAATGATAGGCCACGCTGGGTCCTGGAATAGGATATCAATGCAATGGCGTATTATTCAACAATAAAAAGGAATGGCCGGGCACAGTGGCTCACGCCTGTAATCCCAACACTTTGGGAGGCAGAAGCTGGAGAACTGCTTGAGCCCAGGGGTTTAAGACCTGCCTGGGCAACATAGAGAGACCTTGTCTCTACAAAAATATCAGCTGGGTGCAGTGGCTCACACCTGTAATCCCATCACTTTGGGAGGTCGAGGAGAGAGGATGGCATGCCTATAGTTTCTGTTACTTGGAAGGCTGAGGGCGGAAAGATCACGTGAAGCCAGAGGGTCGAGAGGCTGTAGTAGCCGTGATCATGCCACTGGACGCCCGCATGAACGACAGAGTATCTCTGACTCAAAAATAAATAAATAAAAATTTAAGAACAAAATTTAAAAAACGGAATGAAGTACTGGTACATGTTACAACATGGATGGACTCTGAAGACATTATGCTAAATGAAAGAAAGCAGTCATGAAAGAATATATGTCGTATGATTGTATCTACATATCCAGGAGAGACAAATCTATGCAAAAAGTAGATTAGTGATTGCTTAAGATTGAGGTAATGAAGGAATGGAAAGTGATCGCCAGTAGGTATAGTATTTCTTTCTTTCTTTCTTTCTTTCTTTTTTTTGAGTCGGAGTCTCACTCTGTCGCCCAAGCTGGAGTGCTGTGGCACACTCACAGTCACCGCAGCCTCGACCTGCTGGGCTCAGGACACCCTTCTGCCTCAGCCTTCCAAGTAGTTGGAACTACACGTACATGCCACCATGCCCGGTTAATGGGTATAGAATTTCTTTTTGGAGTGATGAAAATGTTCTAAAGTTAAATGGTGATGATGGTTGCATCGTTGATGGAGGATCACTATATATGCACGATCTGTAACTATACTAAAAACCACCAAATTGTTAACTTTAGATATGCAATTTAACTATATGATATGAAAACTATATCCCAACAAAGCTGTTTAAGATACATTCATCAAAAGAGGACTGGATTTAAAAAATGTGGTACATATACACGATGGAATACTACGCAGCCATAAAAAAGAACAAAATCATGAATTT
>NW_007097659.1:61941-64068 GCF_000164805.1 Carlito syrichta
ACCCTCATGGAATCGGAACTGGCATCCAATTCCTGAACAAAACCCGAAACCCACAGGTCATAAGAGAGAAGATAGACAAGTGGGAACTTATTAAACTGACAAGCTTCTGCAAGGTCAAAGAAACCATCAAGAGAGCAGGGAGACAGCCTACAGACTGGGAAAAAGTATTTGCCAACACCAGGTCTGACAAAGGCTTAACATCCTGGATCTACAAGAAACTCAAACGTGCTGAAAAGAAAAAACCAAATAACCCCATTATCAAAAGGGCAAAAGATATGAGCAGACACTTCACAAAAGAGGACATCCGAGCAGTCAACAGACACATGAAGAAATGTTCAACCTCACTAATCATCAGGGAGATGCAAATCAAAACCACACTGAGATACCACCTAACTCCAGTCAGAATGGCAATTATCAACAACTCAAAAAATAATAGCTGCTGGAGAGGGTGTGGCGAAAAGGGAACACTTCTACACTGTTGGTGGGAGTGTATACTAGTGCAACCTCTGTGGAAAGCAGTGTGGCGATTCCTAAAAGCTCTAAATATCGACCTCCCATATGATCCCGCAATCCCCCTACTGGGAATATACCCTGAAGAACTCAAATCACTCTATAAAAAGATACCTGTACACATATGTTTATCGCAGCATTGTTCACAATAGCAAGAACCTGGAAACAACCATGCTATCCATCAAAAGAGGACTGGATTTAAAAACTGGTACATATACACGATGGAATACTACACAGCCATAAAAAAGAACAAAATCATGAATTTCACAGCAACCTGGATGGAACTAGAGTGTATAATACTGAGTGACCTCTCACAGAAACAAAGATCCGAGTATCACATGTTCTCACTCATATAATGGACCTTAAACATCCAATGCAATACTATACGAAAATGACTGACCGTACTGGGAAACTATGGTGGGGGAGGGAGATGGGATTAACAGTAGCAAATATCTGTCTGGGAACGGGGAAACACCCCATATCAACAGGGTGCCTGAATGAAACGCAATTGTATACCTAACCCTTAACTGTACCCCACAACTTCACACACACACAAAAAAAACATTCATAAGCGTATATGTATGTATGTAAACTCACAATACAAGATATATTTTAAAATATAAATAGGATCATAGGCCGGGTCCAGTGGCTTAGCCTGCAATCCCAGCACTTTGGGAGACCGCAGGTTCAAGACCAGCCCCGGCAACTTGGTGAGACCTTGTCCCTACAATAAAAAATAAAAGGAGCCGGGCTCGGTGGCTCAGCCTGTAATCCCGCGCCTTTGGGAGGCTGAGGTGAGTGGATTGCCTGAGCCCGCGGGTTCGAGACCCGCCTGGGCAGCGAGACCTCATCTCTACAATAAATCAAAAAATCAGCCGGGCGTGGTAGCGCATGCCTGTAATTCCGGCTACTCGGAAGGCTGAGGCGGAAGGATCGCCTGAGCCCACCAGGTCGAGGCTGCGGTGGCCGGGAGCGGCCACTGCACTCCAGTCTGGGCGACAGAGTGAGACTCCAACTCAAAAAAAAATTAAAAAAAAAAAATAATGAAAAATAAAAAATAAGCCGGGCATGGTAGCACATGCCTGTAGTTCCAGCTACTTGGAAGCCTGAGGTGGGAGGATCGCCGGAGCCCAGCATATCGAAGCTGGGGTGTCTGTGAGCATGTCATTGTACTCCAGCATGGGCAACAGAGTGAGACTCCAACTCAAAAAAAAAAAAAAGAAAGGATCATGTTGGGCCAGGCATAGTGGCTCATGCCTATAATCCCAGCACTTTGAGAGGCCAAGACAGGAGGCTTGTTGGAGCCCAGGAATTCTAGACCAGCCAGGGCAACATAAGAAGACCTCGTCTCTACAAAAAAATAACAAAATAAACCAGGCATGGTGGTGTGTGCCTGTAATCCCAGCTACTTAGGAGGCTGAGGTGGAAGGATTGCATGAGCATAGGAAGTCAAGGTTGTAGTGAGCCATGATCATGCCACTGCACTTCAGCCTGGGCAACAGAGTGAGACCCTAACTCAAAAAGAAAAACCCTGGCTGGGCTCGGTGGCTCAGCCTATAATCCCAGCACTTTGGGAGGCCGAGGTGAGTGGATTGCCTGAGCCCGCAAGTTCGAGAC
>NW_007097659.1:64088-68750 GCF_000164805.1 Carlito syrichta
GGCCACTGGACTCCAGTCTGGGCGACAGAGTGAGACTCCAACTCAAAAAAAAAAAAAATTTATTTTAAGTATGTGGAGTACAATTCAGGGTTAGGTAGACAAATGTTCATTATGCAGGTACCTTTGTTGATGGGGTGTGCCCCCAACCCCAACAGTTTCCCACTACTGCCAATCCCTTTCTTATAGTATTACAATGGTTGTTCAAGGTTCATTTATGAGTGAGAACATGTGATACTTGGGTCTTTGTTTCTGTGTTAGATCACTCAGTAATATAGCCTCTGAATCCATCCAAGTTGCTGCAAAGTTTATAATTTTGTCTTTCTTTATGACTGCATAATATTCCATTGTGTATATGTACCACTTTTTTTTACATTCAAGTTATATTTTATTTTATTTTAATTAATTAATTTATTTTTTTGAGTCGGAGTCACCCAGACTGGAGTGCAGTGGCCGCTCCTGGCCACCGCAGCCTCAACCTGCTGAGCTCCAGTGATCCTTCCGCCTCAGCCTTCCAAGTAGCTGGAATTACAGGTGTGCGCTAGCACACCCGGCTAGTTTTCTGATTTATTATAGAGATGAGGTCTCGCCAAGTTGCCCAGGTGGGTCTCGAACCCACGGGCTCAGGCAATCCACTCACCTCAGCCTCCCAAGGTGCGGGATTACAGGCTGAGCCACCGAGCCTGGCTTCAAGTTATATTTTAATTGATTCGAAAGCATCCAGGGGTGGTCCCAGCTGGCCCGCAAGCATGGAGCCAAATACACATTTCTAAAAATTCAGTCCTCTTTTGTTGGGCAGCACAGTTGGTTCCATGTTTTTGCTATTGTGAATAATGCTGCAATAAACATGTGAGTGCAGTTATCTGTTTCATAAAGTGATTTGAGTTCCTCTGGGTATATTCCCAGGAGGGGGATTGTGGGGTTGTATGGGAGGTCAATTTTTAGATCTTTTAGGAATTGCCACAGTGTTTTCTACAGAGGCTGTACTAGTTTACACTCCACCAACAGTGTAGAAGTGTACCTTTTCGCCACATCCTCTCCAGCATCTGATGTTTTTTGAGTTATTGATGGCCATCCTGACAGGAGTTAGGTGGTATCTCAGTGCGCTTTTAATTTGCATTTCTTTCATGACTAGTGAGGCTGAGCATTTTTTCATGTATCTGATGGCTGCTCATATGTCTTCTTTTGAGAAGTGTCTATTCACATCTTTTGCCCACTTTGTAATGGGGCTGTTCCCCCCTCCCCCAGCATATTTGAGTTCCTTGTAGATACTAGATGTTAGGCCTTTGTCAGATATACAGTTGGGAAATATTTTTCTCCAGTCTGTGGGCTGTTTCCCCACTCTCTCAATGGCTTCTTTGGCTTTGCAGAAGCTTGTTAATTTGATAAGGTCCCATTTATCTCTCTCTTATGGAATGGGCACTTAGTGTCTTGAACAGGAATTGGTTGCCAGTTCCAATTTCCATAAGGGTGGTTACTGCATTTTCTAAGGTTCTTTTTTTTGTGTGTGTGTTGGATCTCACTCTGTCACCCAGACTGGAGTGCAGTGGCCGCCCCTGGCCACCGCAGCCTCGACCTGCTGGGCTCCGGCGATCCTTCCCCCTCAGCCTTCCGAGTAACCGGAATTACAGGCATGCGCTACCACGCCCGGCTGATTTTTTTATTTATTGTAGAGATGAGGTCTCGCTGCCCAGGCGGGTCTCGAACCCGCGGGCTGAGGCAATCCACTCACCTCAGCCTCCCATAGGTGCGGGATTACAGGCTGAGCCACCGAGCCCGGCTATGCAGTGACACTCTTATGGCCACCCCAGCATTTACCTGCTGGGCTCTGGTCAGCCTTCCACCTCAGCCTTTCAAGTAGCTGGAACTATAGGTACGTAATACCGCTCCTGGCTAACTTTTGCTTTATTGTAGAGATGAGGTCTTGCCAAGTTGCCCGGGCTGGTCTAGAACCCGCGGGCTCAGGCAATTCACTCACCTCAGCCTCCCAAAGTCCTGGGATTACAGGTTGAGCCACCAAGCCTGGCCTGTAAGGTTCTTATAGTTTGAGGTTTTACATTTAGGTCTTTGATCCATTTAGAGTTAAGTTTTTGTGTATGGTGATAGCTAGCGGTCTTGTTTTAATCTACATGTAGTCAGCCAGTTTTCCGGGCACCATTTACTGAATAGGTTCTCCTCTCCCCAGTGGTTGGTGGTGAAGGCTTTGTCAAAGATAAGTTGGTTGAGAAATTGAGATTTTGCTTCTGGAATCTCTATCCTGTTCTATTGGTCTATATGCCTGTTCTTGTATCAATACCAGGCTGTTTTGATTATTGTAGCTTTATAATAAAGTTTTTTTTTTCTTTGAGTTGGAGTCTCACTCTGTCACCCAGACTGGAGTGCAGTGGCCACTCCCAGCCACCGCAGCCTCGACCTGTCAGGCTCCAGCAATCCTTCCACCTCAGCCTTTCAAGTAGCTGGAACTATAGGTGCGCACTACCACACCCGGCTAATTTTTTTGATTTATTATAGAGATGAGGTCTCACCAAGTTGCCCAGGTGGGTCTGGAACCCGCGAGCTCAGGCAATTCACTCACCTTGGCCTCCCAAAGCGCAGGATTACAGGCTGAGCCACCAAGCCCAGCCTATAATAAAGTTTAAAGTCTAGGAGCGTGATGCCTCCCACTTTGTTTTTGTTTTTGTTTTGCTGAGGATTGTTTTGGCTTCTATTTGATTTTTTGAGTGGTTGCATAGGACTTCAATAATTGCACAGTTTTCTAACTGGTCAAATTTGATTGACAAAAAAATTATCTTTTTACTATTACAATACATACCTTAAGTTATTCACTGGATAGTTTATCTGGAACCATCCCAGTATTAAAACTAATTTTTGGCCAGGCTTAGTGGCTCAGCCTGTCATCCCAGTGCTTTGGGAGGCCGAGGTGAGTGGATTTCCTGAGCCTGCGGGTTCGAGACCAGCCCGGACAACTTGGCGAGACCTCATCTCTACAATAAATAAAAAAATTAGCTGGGTGTGGTGGTGCATGCTTGTGGTTCCAACTACCTGGAAGATTGAAGCAGAAGGATCACCTGAGCCCAGGAGGTCAAGGTTGCAGTGGCCATGAGCAGCGTGCCACTGCACTCCAGCCTGGGTGGCAGAGTGAGATTCCAACTCAAAAAAAAAAAGAAAAAGAAAAGAAAAGAAAACAGCAAAATGGGCTTAGAGTCAATCCTGAGAATAGTCACGAGGAATGTAAAAGGTCCAAAAACCTCAAGTAAAAGGCAGAATGTGTCAGGTTGGATAAAAAAGCAAGCCCCAACAATACGCTGTCAATTAAAAAAAAAACCCACATTACATACCTGTAACTTCAGCTCATACTTGTAATCTCAGCACTTTGTGAGGCCAAGGCACGAGGATTGCTTGAGCCCAGGAGTTCAAGACTAGCCTGGGCAGTATAGTGAGACCACATCTCTATAAAAATTTTTAGCCAGCCGGGCTCGGTGGCTCAGCCTGTAATCCCGCGCCTTTGGGAGGCTGAGGTGAGTGGATTGCCTGAGCCCGCGGGTTCGAGACCCGCCTGGGCAACTTGGCAAGAACTCATCTCTACAATAAATCAAAAACTAGCCGGGCGTGGTAGCGCACGCCTGTAGTTCCAGCTACTTGGAAGGCTGAGGCGGAAGGATCAGTGGAGCCCAGCAGGTCGAGGCTGCGGTGGCCGGGAGCAGCCACTGCACTCCAGTCTGGGCGACAGAGCGAGAGTCCAACTCAAAAAAAAAAAAAAATTTTTTTAGCCAGTGTGGTGGTATGCTCCTGTAGTTCTTCTAGCTACTCAGGAGACTGAGGTGGAAGATTGCCTGAGCACAGGATGTTGAGGCTGCAGTAAGCCATGTCGTGCCACTACACTCCAGCCTAGGTGACAGCATGAGATGGACAAAAATAAAATAAAACAAAAAGAAAACCCTGGCCGGGTGTGTCTGGCTGTGTTACTCAGCATAATGATTTCAAAGTTCACCTATCTTGTAAGAGGTAAAGTAACTCAGTTCTTTTTTGTGGCTGAATAATGTTCCACGACATGTATGTGAAGCATTTTGTGGAGCTACTCAGCTACAGATGGTCAGGTGGGTTGTTCGCTCCTTTTGACTCCTGCGAGTAGTGCTGCAGTGAACGCTGGCATACAAGTTTCTCTCCCTGCTTTCAAGGTCTGGGAGTGGAATGGCTAAAGTACATGGTAACTCTGTTTAGCTTTTTGAGGAACTGCCCTACTATTTTCCATAGCAGCTGAGCCATTCTACATTTCCTTCTGCACACATGCAAGTTCCAATGTCTCCACATCCTTGCCAGCAGTTGTTATTGTCTACTTATTTCTTTATGTATTTATTTATTTTTCAAGTCAGGGTCTCACTCTGTTGCCCACGCTGGAGTGGAAGTGGTGTGATCATAGCTCACCACAGCCTTGATCTCCTGGGCTCAGATAATCCTTCCTCAGCCTCCTGAGTAGCTGGGTCTACAGGCACATGCCACCCTGCCCAGCTATTTTTTTTTCTTTGCTTTTTTGTAGTGATGGGGGTCTCCTTGTGTTACCCAGGCTGGCCTTGTGCTCCTGGGCTCAGGCGATTCTCTCGCTTCTGCCTCCCATAGTGCCGGGGTTACAGGCATGAGCCACTGCACCTAGCCTTTTTTTTTTTT
>NW_007097659.1:68875-71791 GCF_000164805.1 Carlito syrichta
ACTCATCTCAGCCTCCCAAGGGGCGGGATTACAGGCTGAGCCACCGAGCCCGGCTTGCACCTAGCCTTTTTAAAAAAAAAGTCACAGCCGGGCGCTGTGGCTCAAACCTATAATCCCAGTACTTTGGGAGGCTGAGGCGAGAGGATTGACTGAGCTCAGCATTTCAAGACCAGCCTGGGCAACTTGGTGAGAACTCATCTCTACAATAAATAAGTAAAAAATTAGCCGGGTGTGAATAGCATGTGCCTGTGCTTCTAGCTATTTAGAAGGCTGAGAGGGAAGGATTCCCTGAACCCAGCACTTTGGGGCTGTGGTGGCCTGAGCATGCCACTCCACTCCAGCCTAGGCTACAGAGTGAGACTCCAACTTTTAAAAAATTTAAAAAGAAAAAGAAAAAAAATCATATCCATCCTACTAGGTGAGAAGTGGCATCTCATTGTGGTTTTGATTTGCATGTGTCCTCCAACTTTGTTCTTTTTCAAGTTTGTTTTGGCTATCTAGGGTCCCCTAAGATTTTATATGAATCTAATATGAAAATTAGGTTTTCCTATTTTTGCAAATACCACTACTGGAATTTTGAGAGATTGCTTGGGATCCGTACATCACTTTGGGTAGTATCACCATCTTAGCAATTGTAAGTCTTCCAGGTCATGAGCTGGAGATGTCTTTCTATTCAGTTAGGTATTCTTTGATTTCATCCAGCAATCTCTTGCAGTTTTCAGTGTACAAGTCTTTCACCTCAGTTTAATTTATTCTTTTTTTTTGAGTTGGAGTCTCACTCTGTCGCCCAGGCTGGAGGGCAGTGCATGCTCCCGGCTAGCCACTGCAGTCTGCTGAGCTCCAGCAAGCTTTCTGCCTTCCAAGTAGCCGGAACTACAGGTGCGCGCTACCACACCTGGCTAATTTTTTTGATTTATTGTAGAGACAAGGTTTCACCAAATTTCCCGGGTGGGTCTCGAACCCATGGACTCAGGCAATCCTCTCGACTCAACCTCCCAAAGTGCTGGGATTACAGGCTGAGCCACCGAGCCTGGCCTCTTCACATATATTTTAAAAAATGTATAGGAACGCAACTGATTTTGTCTGTTTATTTTGTATCCTGCAACTTTGCTAATTTCATGTATTAATTCTAGTAAGTTTTTGTAAATTATTTAGGGTTTTCTTTTTCTTTTTTTGAGTTGGAGTCTCACTCTGTCGCCCAGGCTGGAGTGCAGTGGCATGCTCACGGCCACCACAGCCTCGACCTGTTGGGCTCAGACAATCCTTCCACTTCAGACTTCCAAGTAGCTGGCATGCCACCAAGCTTTTGATTTTTTGATTTATTGTAGAGACAAGGTCTCACCAAGTCTCCCAGGTTGGTCTAATTTATTTAATTTTTTAGAAATGGGGTCTTAGCCATGCGCAGTGGCTCAGCCTGTAATCCCAGCACTTTAGGAAGTCGAGGTGAGAGGATTCCTGAGTCTACAGGTTCAACACCAGACTGGGCAACTTTGTGAGATCTCATCTCTACAATAAATGCCACTGCACTCCAGCCTGGGCAACAAAAGCGAGTCTCCAACTCAAAACAAACAAACTAACAAAATCAATAATGCCATAAACCAAAACCATTTACACACATTTAACGTGTATTTACCCATCTAAAAGGATAAATTGTATGACATTTGAATTTGCCTAAATAAAGCTGTTTAAATAAAAGTCAAAGGATGCGAAAAGATACACACAGGGTGCCAGTTATCAGTTTACTGACTCTGAGCTTCAAACTTATTCTTCATTGCCTGCTCTGAGAAAATGGATTTGGGTCCTTTAAATACTTTTCCTCCACAGAAGGGGTTTTCCTTCCCAGCTCTGGTGCGATTGCTAGATAGGCTTCTGCAGCATAGCTGGCTTATCCCGCATCATCCTACTACTGCATTGCCAGCAGCTAAAAACTTCTTCCAACACTCTCCTCAGGCATTATTTTTAGAGAGGAGCCTCTGGTGATTCACCTCCCTGTAAACAGCTTTCCCTGACTCCTTAGAAGGTTGATTTCAGCGGGGTGTAGTGGCTCATGCCTGTAGTCCTAGCACTTTGGGAGGTCCAGGTGGGAGGATTACTTGAGGCCAGGAATTCCAGACAAACCTAGGCAACATAATGAGATGTCATGGCTAAAAAAAATTTTTTTAAATTAGCCAAGAACGGAGGCATGTGCCTGTAGTCCCAGCTACTTAGGAAGTTGAGGTGGGAGAATCACTTGAGCCCAGGAGTTGGAGGCTGCGGTGAGCCGTGACCATTTCACTATGCTCCAGCCTGGGCGACAGAGTGACACCCTGACTCCCCCCCCCCGCAAAAAAAGAGGTTGATTTCGGCAAATTTTGTGATCTGGCACAAACCAACCACAGCTGATTTTCAGTAAGTTCTATAGGTAGAGTTTCCAGAAGGGTCCTTCAGTGTGGCATCACAGTGACTTTGCTGCCACTCAGTGAGATACACACATCCTTTCCATCAAGGCTCCCATCTCTGCCCTTGGAGGTTCTCTTCTGTCAGGGCTGTAGCTCAGACCTGGGGTAGTGGCTTCTCCTTAAATCTACCATTCCTATATTCCTTAGAATCCTCTTTGCCACTGAGCCCAGCTCCTCCAAAATATTTATTAACAATTACAAGTAATTGCCCTTACAGAAGAGAACCTCCAAGGGCGGAGATGGGAGCCTTGATGGAAAGGATGTGTGTATCTCACTGAGTGGCAGCAAAGTCACTGTGATGCCACACTGAAGGACCCTTCTGGAAACTCTACCTATAGAACTTGCTCAAAAACAACAACAACAACAACAAAAAAAAAACAATTAGCCGGGCATGGTAGCGCGCGCCCCTAGTTCCAGCTACTTGGAAGGCTGAGGCAGAAGCATCTCCGGAGCCCAGCAGGTTGACACCAGGCTGGCC
>NW_007097659.1:71811-72604 GCF_000164805.1 Carlito syrichta
TATATATATATATATATATATATATATATTTTGGCTTTTTTTGTAGAGATAAGGTCTCACTATGTTTCCCCAGGTGTGTGTGTGTGTGTGTGTGTGTGTGCGTGTGTGTGTGTGTGTGTGTGTAATCCCAGTACTTTGGGAGGCTGAGGCGAGAGAATTGCTTGAGCCCAGAGGTTTGAGACCAGCCTGGGCAACTTGGTGAGATCTTTTTCTTTTTCTTTTTTTGGAAAGTAAGAAAGCAGGCTTTATTGAGAGGACAGAAAAGCTTCCACAGTGGGAGGGGTCTCTGCAGTAAATCGAAAAAATTAGCTGGACATGTAGTCCCAACTACTTGGAAGGCTTAGGCGAAAGGATTGCCTGAGTCTAGCAGGTCTAGGCTGCGGTGGCTGTGAGCATGCTGCTGCACTCCAGCCTGGGTGATAGAGTGAGACTCTGACTCAAAAAAAAGAGGAAGATTTATGGCCATGGCCAGGAGCAGTGGTTCTTGCCTGTAATTCTAGCACTTTGGGAGGCTGAGGTGAGAGGATTACTTGAGTTCAGAAGTTTGAGACTAGCCTGGGTAACATAGCAATATCTCATCTCTACAGAAAAATAAAAAAATTAACCAGGCAGGTTGGCATGTACCTGTAGTACCAACTACTTGAGAGGCTGAGGCAAGACAATTGCTGGAGCCCAGCAGATCAAGGCTGTGGTGAGGTATGATCGTGTCACTGCACTCCAACCTGGATGACACAATGAGACCCTGACTCAAAAAAAAAAAAAAAAAATTTATGGCTGGGCAAGGCAGCTCACA
>NW_007097659.1:73338-74178 GCF_000164805.1 Carlito syrichta
CCTCAGCCTCCCAAAGGCGCGGGATTACAGGCTGAGCCACCGAGCCCGGCTCGGCTAATTGTTGATCTTTTTATTGTAGAGATGAAGTCTCGCCAAGCTGCCCGAGCTGGTGTCGAACCTGCGGGCCCAGGCAATCCACTCGCCTCGGCCTCCCGAAGTGCTGGGATGACAGGCTGAGCCACCGAGCCCGGCCCCAGCTGTCTTTTGTTGTGAAGGATTTCAGAAATCTCATCTTTCCCTTTCTGTTGTTCTGAAATTATGGCAAAATTACAGAAATGTTACTGTTCATGAAATCTGTAAGTCAAGGAAACACTGACTTATGGTCCTGCTCCTCCACCCAATTTTTATGGAGCCGTGAGGTCTGTGCGGGTCACTGCTATAGGTCTTGAGGACTGAGCCGTGAACGGGAGAAGCGGAGACTCGCACAGTTTAGCAAGGGAGGCGGACGTGCAAGTAACAATCATGCAACTCATGATTACAGGTGGGGTAGAGGCAAGGAAGAAGACAGGGTGATATTGAGTACACGATAGAAACTGAAGCTCAGAGAAGTGCAAGGAATAGACCAGGGACACACAGTCCGAGTCGTCACGTGCAGGGTCAGCGGGCTCGGGGTGGGGGATGTGCAGCGTGCTCCCTGGACCCTACTGCTGCCCCCCCACCGCTCGGCCGCCGCTGCTGGGGGCGGGGCGCGCGGAGGAGGCGGGTGGCACGTGACCGGCAGGGCGGGGCCGCTGGGGCCGCACAGGCCGGAACGTCCAGGCTGCTGCTGCGTTTCCGACCCGAGACTTTTTCCGAGCGTCCCGCGGCCCTGGGGGGCGGCGGCGGCGGCGGCGGCGGCGG
>NW_007097659.1:74860-76174 GCF_000164805.1 Carlito syrichta
AGATGAGGTCTCACCAAGTTGCCCAGGCTGGTCTCGAACCCCTGGGCTCAGGCAGTCCTCTCGCCTCAGCCTCCCAGAATGCTGGGATTACAGGCATGAGCCACCGCCCTCGGCCAGAATGTGCCTAATTTTATGGTGCTCAGTTGAGAACCTGTAGGCAAAAAATATCTCTTGAATTTCTTCCTTGGCATTCTGTGTTTCCAGGCTTAGAGACAGAAGTGATCTGTGGTTCTGTTGTTCCCTAAAGCTGCCTTTGGTGAGGACATTGACTGAGCTTTGCCGTTTTTATGTTCTAAATGGGAGGGAAGAGCAGGTGGAGACTGATGGTGTGAGGAGCTGTGGGCTGCAGGCTGGGTCACTAAGCCTGTCACCTTGGAGTTTGTTCATTTGCCTCCCTCTCCTCCCTTCTAGGATTGCAGATTTCCAGGATGTCCTGAAGGAACCCTCAATTGCATTGAAGAAGCTTCGGGAACTCAGTTTTAGTGGTAAGAGGCCACTCTGCATTTTTAAGGTTCCCTAGAGCAGCCTATGACTAGGATAGAGGGGAAGCTGTCTGGGCCACACCTTATCAGTTCTAGGCCAGCCTGACTCTTGGGACTTTCTCTAGATTCTGTAAAAAGTGATTGCCCTGAGCCTGGAGGTGCTTCCCAGAGGAATGGTAGCCACAGCATGCCTAGAGGCCTCAGGTGGTGCTAGGTTCCTGAGAGTGACTGGACAGGATTGAAGGCAGGAGCATGAGAGTGTCTGGACAGGATCGAAGGCGGACGCATGAGAGTGAGGAGACCTTTTGAGCCTAGGACAGGCCTTTACTATTTGCTCAGCTAGCTTCCTGTGCTATGGAATTTGGTCCCTGGTTCTCTCCCTGGCTTGGGGTCTGAGCTGATTGAGGCGACAGTTAATGGTGAAATTGCAGCCTTGAGACACTGACTTGAAAGAGCTGATCCTTTGCAGAGTGTGACTGCCCTCCCCGGCATGGTTAATCAAAACTAGCACAGAGATAGCCTAGTTTTGGCTTGTTTTTAAAAACACCCCAAGGTGTTGTGTGTAGCTTCTTGTCACTGCCCTACCCCTGTAACTTTGCCAGCAAGAAGTTCTTACATCGTCTACATCATGCCCATGTAGGTTCTGAGGTGGGGGCCTTAGCTTATGTTCACACTGCCAAGCATATCATAGCAGCAGCTGCTCTGTTGAGGCTTCTAACAATACTAAAGGAGAAATTTGTCTTTTTTTTGAGTTGGAGTCTCACTCTGTCGCCCAGACTGGAGTGCAGTGGCCGCTCCCGGCCACCTCAGCCTCGACCTGCTGGGCTCCGGC
>NW_007097659.1:76676-80745 GCF_000164805.1 Carlito syrichta
TCACCTCAGCCTCCCAAAGGTGTGGGATTACAGGCTGAGCCACCGAGCCTGGCTTTTTTTTTTTTTCTGAGATGGAGTCTCTGTCACCCAGGCTGGAGTGCAGTGGCATGCTCACCACCACCCCAGTGTCGGCTTGCTGGGCTCTGGTGATCCTTCTGCCTCAGCCTTCCAAGTAGCCAGAGCTGTAGGCGCACGCTACCACGCCCAGCTAATTTTTGCTTTATTGTAGAGATGAGGTCTTGCCAAGTTGCACTGGCTGGTCTTGACCGCATGGTCTCAGCATTCACCTCAGCCTCCCAAAATACTGGGATTACAGACTGAGCCACTGAGCCTGACCGAAATTTGTCTTTCTGTTCAGGAGTAATATGCAGGCCCTGAAGGGGAGAAAGTCTTTGTTAGTGGTTAAGAGTTTGGGCTTAGGCTGAGTGTGGTGGCTCACGCCTATAATCCCAGCACTTTGGGAGGCCCAAGTGAAGGGATTGCCTGAGCCCAGGAGTTTGAGGCCAGCCCGGGCAACTTGGTGAGACATCATCTTTACAATAAATCAAGAAAAATTATCCAGGCATGATGGTGCATGCCTGTAGTTCCTACTACTTGGAAGGCTGAGGCAGACGGATCACCTGAGTCCAGTAGGCTGAGGCTGCGGTGGCAGTGAGTGTGCCACTGCACTCCAGCCTGGGCAACAGAGTGAGATTCTGACTGAAAAAAAAAAATAGAGTTTGGGCTTTAGAATCAGACCTGTGTTGAGTTCTTGGTTGCTCTGTCATTGTAGATAAATTTCCTCAGGCTAGGTACAGTGGCTCCTGCCTGTAATCCCAGCATTTTGGGAGGCCAAGGCGGGTGGATCACTTGAGTCCAGGAGTTTAAAACAAGTCTAGGCAACATAGCAAGACCTCATCTCTCCCAAAAAATTTTAAAAATTAGCTTGACATGGTGGCACATGCCTAGTCCCAGAGGCTGTAGTGGGAGGATGGCCTGAGCCCAGGAGGTAGAGGCTGGGTGAGCAGTGATTGTGCTGCTGCACTCCAGCCTGTGCGACAGTGTGAGACCCCAACTCAAAAAAATTTTTAAAAATAGATAATCTTTCGTATGTGTAAGCTGACTATGATGACATTAATCATCTGTATTTACTAAGGATTAAGCGAAATGATGTTTGTAAAGCACAGAGCACTTTGTATTGCTGGCTTAGTTTATATTCCGCAAGTATTCCAAATGCTTGTGGAATATCTTCTGTGTGCCATACCCTGTGCTAGGCAATGGGAATAACAGACTGATGAGGCTTTTGTCTTTCTGGGTCTTACCCAGAAGTAGGGGTTACAGACGTTAAGTACGTACAGATTGTTACACGGTTCCAGTTGTGGTGGGTGCTGTGGCATCATTCCCGTTTATAGCAGGAGAACCTGGCTTTTACTTGGATGAGGTGGTGGATGGCAAATGTTGCTCTGAGAAGGGAGCATCAAGGTTGTTGTCCTCAAAAGCATGTTCCAAGCAGAGGGCACTCTGGGCTGGGGGCTGGGACCATGGACAGAAATTACATGCAGAATAAGCATCCGGCATAGCCATCTTCCTGGGGGAAAGTGATTCCTGAACACGTACTTATCGCCCACTCTACTCCCTGCCAGCTGGCCAAGGTGAAGGGCTGGGGGGCGCTGGGACTCTGCCTGGGCGTGACCTCTGCCTGCTGTGTCCACAGGCATCCCCTGTGAGGGCGGACTGCGGTGCCTCTGCTGGAAGGTGGGTGTGCCCGGGTGGGGCTTCTGCTCTGCTGAGAGTCCCCGGGTTCCTGCATGGGCTGCCCCCACCCTGGCTTCTTCTGTTCTGCACTGTTCCTTGCTTGTCTGAGGAAGCTTTTCTGGAAAGTTGTGGGTTTTCTGTTCCTCTTGCTGTCCCCTCCAGGGTCCCCTTGGGAGTGGGACGCTTTGTAATGCCAGTGAGGACCTCTGCTTCCTGGTCTGTAAAGTGCAGCAGAAGTGACACTTATTGGGACAAAGCAGAGGCTGTGCTTTGCCCAAAGCTGTTAGCTGAGGTGGCGGCAGAAGCCCAGTGTCTTGGTTTCCAGCTCCCTTGAACATGAGGTTTTATTATCATTAGGAAGAGTCTGTGAGAAAAGCCTGGGTTTAGGAGGAAGGAGGAAGGAAGCAGTGGGGAGGAAAGGGGAGGCCGTCCTGGCTCACACCTTTGTTCCTCGTTTTCAGCCCATTTTGTCTTCTCTAGGCTAATTTTTTTAATTTAATTTATTTTTATTTTTATTTTTAGTAGAGGTGGTGCTATGTTGTAAGAGGTCTTGCTATGTTGCCCAGGCTGGTCTTGAACTCCAGGCCTCAAGCGATCCTCCTGCCTCAGCCTAAAGTGCTGGGATTCCAAGCATGAGCCACCACGCGCAGCCTTCTCTGGGCTTTATGAGATGTTTGTCTTGAGGCCTGTCAGCCTCCACCTACAGTCTGAGGTTGGGCAGGGGAGTCGCCAGAGCGTTGCCCCTTTCCCTCTGTGCAGATTCTCTTGAACTACCTCCCCTTGGAGAGAGCCTCATGGACGTCCATCCTGGCCAAGCAGAGGTGAGACCCTGTGGAAGGGTACTGACTGCTGACGGGAGGGCCTTTGGGTCAGGCAGAGCCAGTGAGCCCGTCCTGCCTGCTGTTGCTGTTTCTCTGGTCTGGGCTCCCTGGGCAAGGCCTTTGGGAATTGTCCCTCTTTCTTCTCCCCTGCAGGGAGCTATATTCTCAGTTCCTGAGGGAAATGATCATCCAGCCTGGCATTGCCAAGGCCAACATGGGTGTGTCCCGGGAGGATGTGACCTTTGAGGACCATGTGAGTAGAGGTGGGCAGCCAGGGCGGAGGACAAGAATGGGGAGGGCCAGGGGCTTTGGAGCAGGCGAGGCCCCACCATGCCAGAGGATGGGTGCAGTCTGGCATCGGTTCCCTCTGGCCTTCTATCCCTCCTTGTTGCGTTTGGTTGCTCGGCCCCTGAAGACAGTTGTCTTTCCCTGCTTCTCCCTGGACCCAGCAGTGACAGAAACGAGAGCCCTGTCCAGAGAGCGCTGCCCCATTCCCATTCCTTGAGTAAGGCTCCGTGATGGCCTAGCTAGAGGAAGGACACACTGCCTTCTGTGGCCTGCAAGAAGCCCATGCTCTCCTGAAATGCTTTCCCTACCCCCAGTGTACTTCACAGTGCAGGAAGTGGAAGTTGACAGGCCCCAGCCCCGGCTCACAGATGGGAATGATGACTCAAAGCATTGATGAGTGAGAGTTGGAGAAACCTAGTGATGCTTGTTCATTTATCCATTTGGGAAGCATGTACCCATTTGACTCAGAGTTCTAGAACTAGGACAGTGGACAGAAAGGACAGAGTTCCTGCCTGGTAGAGTGTCCTCAGCGCAGACCTCCAGGCTGGGCTGCCAGCGTGGTGTTGGGGCGGGATTCAGGAGGCTGTGGGAAGGCCTGTACTGTCTCCTCTGAGGAGCTTGCAGGCTGTGTCAGGGCACAACTGGGTGTGTAGCGAGAGACTGTGGAGAAGCTCCTGCTCAGGCTTCCAAGAGAGAATTGGCCCCAGGGCCTTGCTGGACCTTGGCCAGAGCATCCTCTCTTCTCCCCACAGCCGCTCAACCCCAGCCCCGACAGCCGGTGGAACACGTACTTCAAGGACAATGAGGTGCTGCTGCAGATCGACAAGGATGTCCGGTAGGCTGCGCCCCGGGCTGGGAGCTGGCCACGGGACTTCTGAGAGTCCTCCAGCTCTGTCCTTGCCTTCTGCAGCCCAGTTCCACAGGGTGGTGTTGGAGGGACCGCGGGTGGAGTGGCCCAATAGCTGCGATCAGATCCCATGGAAGATGGGCCTGAGGAGTGAGTGGGGTCTGCCCACATGGCCCCTCTTCCTTATGAGCAGGCCGTAGTTTTTTTGTTTTTGTTTTTGAGTTGGAGTCTCACTCTGTCACCCAGATTGGAGTGCAGTGGCCGCTCCCGGCTACCGCAGCCTCGACCTGCTGGGCTCCGGTGATCCTTCTGCCTCAGCCTTCCGAGTAGCTGGAATTACAGGCATGTGCTACCATGCCTGGCTGATTTTTTGATTTAT
>NW_007097659.1:80765-86391 GCF_000164805.1 Carlito syrichta
GCCCAGGCGGGTCTCAAACCCACGGGCTCAGGCAATCCACTCATCTCAGCCTCCCAAGGCGCAGGATTACAGGCTGAGCCACCGAGCCCGGCTAAGCAGGCCGTAGTTTCATTCATACTCCGGGCGTTTTCGGATTCATCTCATCATTTATTCCACAAACATTGAGCCCCTACTGTGCACCAGGCTCAGTGCTGGGCTCAGGGTTGAGCGCCTGAGTAGGCAGACATGGTCTTTGTCCTAAAGGAGCTCGGGACCCAGAGGGTGAGACAGGCATTCAGCCCATTAGAGCTGATGTGCAAACTAGCATTCGTAGAAAATGCCCTGAAGGAGAAATTCAGGGGTTCAGGGAAGCTCCCCAAGGGAGCAGCGTCGAGATCTGAGTGGGAGGCCAGTAAGGAAAATGGAGGGAACTGCCTCAGAGTTCCCAGAGAGCCCAGGGAGCTCAGCAGTTCAAGGAGCAGTGGGAAAGGCGGAAGGAGAGGAAGAATTGGGCGGACCTTGGACTCTATCCCAGCGGCATGGAGCAGTCAGCAGAGGTTTTGAGCAAGGGAGTGACAGGGTCAGATAGGTATTTTTAAAGTTGTGGGCTACAGTGCGAGTGTGCTTTCCCATTTGGTAGGGAAATGTGGAAGTGCTGGCTCTACCCCTCCATTGGGTCCGGGAGTCTGACAGTTTGTGGGGTCTCCCAGGAGGCCGGATGAGGAGCCAGAAAGAAGGCTTCGTCTGCACGACAGCGGAGTGGCCAAGAGCTTGGGTTCTCGAGTCTCTCCTCCTGGTTTCAGTTCCACCCTGAGCACTTGTTAGCTGTGTGACCTTGGGCAGGCAACTCAGGCGCTCTGAGCAGTACTCTGAAGCAGGAGGAAGATGGTTTGGGGGAAGGCCTGGTCTCCATGGGCAGAGTTTTAGGTCTGTTGTGCGAGTCCAAGCACAGGGCAGAGGCCCTTATAGTCATCAGATGTCCAGTAGAGAAGCGTCCTGGGGCTCCTCCGGTCCTAGTACAGCAGCCTGCCTCGTCCTCAGGCACTGTCCCTGGTCAGGCAGGACAAGCCGGCTCCTCTGTGTCCTACATGATGACCCTTGGGCATTGCCGGGGCAGCGCTTGGTTGCCTGATTCCATCTGCACCAGCACAGGCCCAGGGTGCCTTCATCCAGCTGCTTCCCAGTGAATTGCTAAGTGCCCGTGGGAGTAGAGGTTTGGAGAGCAAGCCCAGAAGGCTCTCTGCCCTTGGAGCTTCCAATTTAAGTGAGGAGACAGATGTTAAACCTGAAAACAAAGACTTGAGCAAATACTATGAGTGCTGCGAAGAAAGGAGAAATGAGCTCTGAGAGAACAAGAAAAAGCCCTATTTTTTATTGGGGGTCAGGGCAAGTTGCTCTCTGGAGGTGGTTCATGTGAGACGTGAAAAGAGAGGAAGAAGTAGTGCGGCAGAGCTGGCTGGAAGAGCCTGCTGGACTGAGGAACAGCATGTGAGAGCATCCCGTGGCCTGGGAAGCAGGCCCTTCTTGCCCTCACCACCCTGGATGCTGCTTCTCTGCCTGGGTGCACCTTCAGATAACCCCAGGGGACTGAACCCCAGGGTGGTCCAGCTGGGCTGCAGGAGACGCGGGGCTCTGCCTCCTTTGCTCCCAGGTGGGTTGGTGCAGCCTCTAGCCAGAAAGTGTATGGATGGCTTTGTTTAAGTCAAGAAGCACGTCTTGGCCAGGTGTGGTGGCTCACATCTGTAATCCCAGCGCTTTGAGAGGTGAGGGTGAGGATTGTCTGAGCTCAGGGGTTCGAGATCACCCTGGGCAACTTGGTGAGACTTCATCTCTACAGTAAACCAAAAAATTAACTGGGCGTGATCACACATGTCTATAGTCTCAGCTACTTGGAAGGTTGAGGCAGAAGGATTGCCTGAGCCCAACAGATTGAGGCTGTAGTAGCCATGAGTATGCCAGTGCACCCCTGCCTGGGCAACAGAGTGAGACTCCAAGTCAAAAAAAAAGTGCGTCTTAACCCAGGAAGATGGGTTCTGGTAGTGATTACGGCACGTCCTGCAGTGTTTTTAGAGGGCAAGTTTGCAGTGTACTAAGTATAAGAAGCCTGAAAAGTGTATGTGAATTGCAGTTGATAAATTTTTAAGACATGTTCATCTTCTAGAGCTTGTCTCCCAGGTTGTTTTTTCCTTCTACTCTGCCTTGCCACTGCACTCCAGCCTGGGCAATAGAGTGAAATCCCGACTCAAACAAACAAACAATATTTTTGACATGGAAAGATGTTTGTGGTTTAAGAAATGAGTTAGATTGTATGACCATAAAGACACTTTAAAATTAAAGTGTTCGAATCTATTTGTGAATACACATAAAACATGGGGGTGTTTATATACATATACAATGACTACTGCCTTGTTAAAACCATACACACACACACACACACACACACACACACACACACACACACACATTTTTTTTTTGAGTTGGGTCTCATTCTGTTGCCCAGACTGGAGTGCAGTGGCACACTCCCACCCACTGCAGCCTCGACCTGCTGGATTTCAGCGATCCTTCCACCTCAGCCTTCCAAGTACCTGGAACTACAGGCACACGCTACCACACCGGGCTAATTTTTTTTTTTTTATTTGTTGTAGAGATGAAGTCTTGCCAAGTTGCCCAGGCTGGTCTCGACCCTGCAGGCTCAGGCAATTCACTCACCTCGGCCTCCCAAAGCATGGGATTACAGGCTGAGCCACCGAGCCCAGCCAAAACTATAGTATTATTATTTTTTTGAGTTGGAGTCTCACTCTGTTGCCCAGATGAGTGCAGTGGCCGCTCCCGGACAACGCAGCCTCCACCTGCTGGGCTCCGGCGATCCTTCCGCCTCAGCCTTCCAAGTAGCTGGAACTACAGGTGCATGCTACCACGCCCAGCTGATTTTTTGATTTATTGTAGAGATGAGGTCTCGCTGCCCAGGCGGGTCTCGAACCCGCGGGGTCAGGCAGTCCACTCACCTCAGCCTCCCAAAGCGCGATTTTACAGGCTGAGCCACCAAGCCCGGCTAAAACTATATATTTTTTAAAAAATAAAATGTTAGCTAGGCTTGGTGGCTCAGCCTGTAATTCCGCACCTTTGGGAGGCTGAGGTGAGTGGACTGCCTAACCCCGCGGGTTCAAGATCTGCCTGTGCAACTTGGTGAGACCTCATCTCTACAATAAATAAAAAAAAATTAGCCGGGCGTGGTAGCACGCGCCTGTAGTTCCAGGTACTTGGAAGGTTTAGGTAGAAGGATCGCCGGAGCCCAGCAGGGCGAGGCTACGATGGCCGGGAGTGGCCACTGCCCTTCAGCCTGGGCGACAGAGTGAGACTCCAACTCAAAAAAAATAAATAAAAAAATAAAAATAAAATAAAATGTTATAGTTAAAAACAAATGGTGCTTTGGGGACTTGGGGTCTCCTGGTAGCACAGTACTGATGGCATGACCAGAATCTCCACCCTGAGTAAGAGAATTATTTCCTGTTCCCGTTTGACAGGCGGTTGTGTCCAGATATATCCTTCTTCCAGAGGGCCACCGAGTACCCCTGCCTCCTCATCCTGGACCCCCAGAATGAGTTTGAGACCCTTCGTAAGCGGGTGGAACAGACAACGCTGAAATCCCAGACAGTGGCCCGGAACCGGAGTGGGGTCACAAATGTGAGTGCCAGCCTGGGTCCCCAGGGACTCCCCCACTGGTCTTTCCCTTCCTGCCTCCCTTGAACCACTGGCTGTGGGGCATCAGGTCCACAACCATCTGCCCTGACACACAAAGCAGCCTTGGTGTTGCCAGATCCTGGAGCTCTTTCTTTCCTTTTTTCCTTCCTTCCTTCCCTCACTTCTCTTCCCTTTCTTTCACCCAGGCTGGAGTACAGTGGTGCAGTCATGACTTACTGCAGCCTTGACCCCTTGGGCTCAAGCCATCCTCCAGCATCAGCCTCCTAGTTAGCTGTGACTGCATGCCACCATGCCTGGCTAATTTTTTGACATTTTTTGTAGAAATGGGGCCCCTTCTATGTTATCCAGGAGGGTCTTGAACTCCTGGGCTCAAGTAGTCCTCCTTCCTTGGCCTCCCAAATTGCTGGGATTACAGGTGTGAGGCACTGTGCCCGGCCTAGAGCACTTTCTACAAGTCAGATATCAAGTTTATTGCATTCCCACTGGGCATAGTGGCTGTGGGGGAGCACCCACGTCACAGAGAAGCCACACTTCTAGTCTTATGGTGACGATGGCTCTGAGAAAGTTGTCACAAACGTGGTGAGACGGTGTGATATGAGCAGTGTGGTGGTGGGAGTACTTGTGGGGCTGACCTGGTCTGGGTATCAGAGAAGACCTCCCTGAGAAAAGTGACATTTAGGGCCGGGCTCGGTGGCTCAGCCTGTAATTCCAGCACTTTGGGAGGCCGAGGTGAGTGGATTACCTGAGCCTGCGGGTTTGAGACCCGCCTCGGCAACTTGGTGAGACCTCATCTCTACAATAAATCAAAAATTAGCTGGGCGTGGTAGCGTGCGCCTGTAGTTTCAGCTACTTGGAAGACTGAGGCGGAAGGATTGCCAGAGCCCAGCAGGTCGAGGCTGTAGTGGCCGGGAGCGGCCACGGCACTCCAGTCTGGGTGACACAGTGAGACTCCAACTCAAAAAAAAAAGAAAAGTGACATTTAAGCTGGGACTTAAAAGGACAGAGCAAAAAGAGGCTGGGCACAGAGGCTCACGCTTGTAATCCTAGCACCTCAGAAGGCCAAGGCAGGAGGACCACCTGAGTTCAGGGGTTTGAGACTACCCCGGGCAACATTGCAAGACCCAACTCAAAAAAAGTAAAAATAAAGCAGAACAGAAAGAGCATTCCAGGAGCTGGGTGTGGTGGTTCACACTTGTGTTCCCAGCTACTCAGGAGGCTGAGGCAGGAAGATCTCTGGAGGCCAGAAGTTTGAGATCGGCCTGGATAACATAGCAAGATCTTGTCTCTACAAAAAAAATAATAATATTTTTTTAATTAGAAAAAAGATTGCTTTGGGTGCCATGAGGATCTGGGATTGGCGGCAGAGAGCCCACCTGTCCTCGGCTGCAGGTATCCAGGCAAGAGGTGGGGGAAGCAGAGCAGGATGAATCTGAGATTCAGGAGGTGGAACTGATAGGACTTATACTGTCAAGTCATGCTGGTGTTTGAACCCCAATCTTCTAGCAGATTCTTGTGACTCTGAGAAGCTGCTTGTAGTCAAACAAGTATATTCCCTTATTTCTTAATTCATACCCACTGCTTTGGTACCTGAAATGGTGGCTTGTTCCCCCAGACTTTTCACAGTCCTCCATCAATGGAAGAACCCTCCTCTGTATCCTCCAACAAGCCAGAGACAGATGCTGCAGAAGCTTTTTTTCCCAAGGGAATGACTCCGATCGGAACTCTGACTGGGTGTCAGGGGCAGATACGGCTCATCCCAGGGTTCCATGTACCCACAAGAGTTGGGCATCCAGCAGAATTGCCAGAAGGCACAGAATGAGAGATTAGGTGACCATGAGGCTTCTTTGTGGGTAGCCCTTGTGGCTGATGGTTTCCTGGCAGAGGGCTGGGTGGGAAATGGCTTCTGTCATTCCTGTCACTAGAGTGATGGCTGTTTTTTTTTTTT
>NW_007097659.1:86476-97303 GCF_000164805.1 Carlito syrichta
TGAGTTAGAGTCTCACTTTGTCTCCCAGGCTAGAATCCAATGGCGTGATCATGGCCACCACAACCTGTATCTGCTGGGCTCGAGCAATTCTCTCATTTTGGCTGTCCAAATAGCTAGGACTATAGGCGCATGCCACCATGCCCAGCTAATTTCTGTAAATTTATTGTAGAGACACGGTCTCACCATGTTGCTCAGGCAGTCCTCTCACAAGGTAATGGGACTAGATGTTAGCCACCACACCTGGCTCTTACCCTTTTAACTTTTGGAACCGGTCCCACTGGCAGGGAACCCACCAGAAACTGCATTCCTAACCCTCCAGGGTTGGGCAGTTTGAGTTAAAGTTGACTGCATGTGTGACTCTGGGCAGGTCAGACGAGGCTTATTCCTGAGCCTCTGTTGCCTTGTCCATAAACTGGGTATAATCATCTCATCCTGAATTGCCAGGAAAATGAGATGAGGTCATGGTTGTGCAGATCCTTGGAAAGTAGAAAGCATTGGGCATTCACAAGAGACAGCTGACCTTGAGGCCTGCGCCCTGGCTTTTTGGAGAAGGCAGTCTAGGTTGGAGTCCCAGTGCCACCACTTAATGTGATGCTTTTTTTTTTTTTTTTTTTTTTTTTGAGTCAGAGTCTTACTGTCACCCAGGCTCGTGAGAACAAGAGCCCCTTGCTTACCCCAGCACATCTAGGAAGATTAACAGTCATCCCAGCTGGGCATGGTGGGCTCATGCCTGTAATCCCAGCACTTTGGGAGGTGGAGACAAGAGGATTGTCTGAGGCCACAGGTTTCAGACCAGCCTGAGCAACTTGGCGAGATCTCATCTCTACAATAAATCAAAAACTCAGCTGGGCATGGTGGTGCACACTTGTGGTTTCAGCTACTTGGAAGGCTGAAGTGGAAGGATCACCTGAGCCCAGCGGGTTGAGACTGTGGTAGCTGTGATCGTGCCACTGCACTCCAGCCTGGGCAACAGAGTGAGACTCCAACTCAAAAAAATAAAAACCAAGCCAGGCTTGGTGGCTCAGCCTCTAATCCCGTGCCTTTGGGAGCCTGAGGTGAGTGGATTGCCTGAGCCCGCGGGTTCGAGACCTGCCTGGGCAGGCGAGACCTCATCTCTACAATAAATCAAGAAACCAGCCGGACATGGTAGCGTGCGCCTGTAATTCTAGCACTTGGAAGGCTGAGGCAGAAGGATCGCCGGAGCCCAGCAGGTCGAGGCTGCGGTGGCCGGGAGCGGCCACTGCACTCCAGTCTGGGCAACAGAGTGAGACTCCAACTCAAAAAAACCCCCAAAATAACCAAAAAGCAGTCATCCCATAATATCACCCGATCTGTGATCAGTGGGGTGTCCTAAGTTGTGCCAGAAGTATCTTTGTAGTTTTATTACAAGCCAAGACCCAGTTGAGCTGTTTGCCCTGCACTGAGATGTTCTTTCTTTTGTCTCTGAACTTAGAATAGACCTCCTCCTCCCATACCAGCCAAGAGTTGACTTTTTGAAAAGTCACTTGGCCAGTTGCCTGGATTATTTATTTATTTATTTATAAAATAGGGTCTCACTATTTTGTCCAGGCTGGTTTAAACTCCTGGGCTCAAGCCGGGCTCGGTGGCTCAGCCTGTAATCCCGTGCCTTTGGGAGGCTGAGGTGAGTGGATTGCCTGAGCCCGTAGGTTCGAGACCCGCCTGGGCAGTGAGACCTCATCTCTACAATAAATCAAAAAATCAGTCAGGCGTGGTAGCGCATGCCTGTAATTCTGGCTACTTGGAAGGCTGAGGCAGAAGGATCGCCGGAGCCCAGCAGGTCGAGGCTGCGGTGGCCGGGAGTGGCCACTGCACTCCAGTCTGGGTGACAGAGTGAGATTCCAACTCAAAAACAAAACAAAACAAAAAAAACTCCTGGGCTCAAGCGATCCTCCCACCTCGGCCTCCCAAAGTGCTGTGTTTACAGGTATGAGCCACAGTGCCTGGCCTGTTTTTCATGTACTTAATGTTTTTGTTTAAAATAAGGATAACTGCCAGGCGTGATGGCTCACGCCTGTAATCCCAGCACTTTGAGAGATTGAGATGAGAGGATTGACTGAGCCCAGTGGTTCGAGACCAGCCTGGACAGCTTAGTGAGACCACCTCTCTACAATAAATTTTTAAAAATAGCTGGTTGTGGTGGTGCTCACCTGTAGTTCCAGCTACTTGAAAGGCTGGGGTGGAAGGATCACCTGAGTCCAGTAGGTCGAGGCTGCGGTGACCATAAGCATGCCTGGGTGACAGAGTGAGACTCCAGCTCAAAAAAATAAAATAAATAAGTATAACTAGCCGAGCTCGGTGGCTCAGCCTGTAATCCCGCGACTTTGGGAGCCTGAGGTGAGTAGATTGCCTGAGCCCACGGGTTCGAGACCCGCCTGGGCAACTTGGCGAGACCTCATCTCTACAATAAATTAAAAATTAGCCAGCGTGGTAGCATGCGCCTGTAGTTCCAGCTACTTGGAAGGCTGAGGCGGAAGGATTACCGGAGTCCAGCAGGTCAAGGCTGCGGTGGCCGGGAGTGGCTACTGCACTCCAGTCTGGGCGACAGAGTGAGACTCGAACTCAAAAAAAAAAAAAAAAAAAAAAAAGAAAAGTATAACTTACATGTAGTAAAATGTACGCATTTTAAGTGTAAAACATACTTATAAGATTAATTTTTTTTAATATAAGATACAGTTGACTGGGCATGGTGGTGCAAGCCTATAATCCCAGCACTTTGGGAGACTGAGGCAAGAGGAATCCCTGAGTCCAAGGGTTTGAGACCAGCCTGGGCTACTTGGTGAGACCTCGTCTCTACAATATATCAAAAAATTAGCCGGGCATGGTAGCGCACGTCTGTAGTTCTGGCTACTTGGAAGGCTGAGGCAGAAGAATCGCCTGAGCCAAGCGGGTTGACACTGGGGTGGTGGTGAGTGAGCCACTGCTATCCAGCCTGTGTGACTAAGTAAGACTCTGACTTAAAAAAAAAAAAAAAAAAAAGCTGAGCTGGTGACTCTCGCCTATAATCCCAGCGCTTTGGGAGTCTGAGGTGAGAGAATTACCTGAGCTCATGGGATCAAGACCAACCTGGGCAACTTGGTGAGACTTCATCTCTACAATAAAAAAATCAAAAAATTAGCCAGGCGAGGTGGTGCGTGCATGTGGTTCCAGCTACTTGGAAGGCTGAGGCGGAAGGATCACCTGAGCCCAACAGGTTGAGGCTGTGGTATCTGAGCATGCCACTGCACTCCAGCCTGGGAGACTGAGTGAGACTCCAACTCAAAAAAAAAGATACAGCGGGGAGGGAGATGGGATTAACAGTAGCAAATATCTGTCTGGGGATGGGGAAACACCTCTTATCAACAGGGTGCCTGAACGAAACATAATTGTACACCTAACCCTTAACTGTGCCCCACAAAACCATAATAAAAAATACTGATTATGAAAAAAAAAAAGATACAGTCAAGATACAGAGTATGTCCCTCCCCGGTCAGTATCGCTCACCTCAGAGGCAACCACTATTCTGGCTTCAATCATGTAAATTAGATTTTAGTTCATTTGACTTGTGGAAAGTCCCATAGTCTGAATTTGTCTACTTGTTTCCTCATGGTGGTGTTTGACATGTTGCTCTATGCCTTGTATGTCCCATAAGCTGGAAGTTCAGGGTCCAGGCTTCATGGCAAACATTTCTGCAAGAACACATTGTTCTTTTTTTATTTTATTTTATTTTTTTGAGTTGGAGTCTCACTCTCACCCAGGCTAGAGTGCAGTGCAGTGGTGTGATCTCGGCTCACTGCAGCCTTGAGCTCTTGGGCTCAAGTGACAATTCCGCCTCAGCCTTCCGAGTAGCTGGGACTACAGATGCATAGCACCATGCCTGGCTACTTATATATTCTTTTTTTTCAGAGACACGGTCTCTCTGTGTTTGCTAGGGTGGTCTCAAACTTTTGTCCTCAAGCAGTCCTCCTACCTGAGCCTCCCAAAGTGCTGGGATTACATACATGAGCCAGAGTGCCTGGCTTCAATTTTGTTTTTTTTTTTTTTTTTTCTTGCACACCGCCCTTAACAGACTCCACCTCTTCTCCCCAGATGAGCTCCCCACACAAGAACCCTGTGCCGTCGTCCCTGAATGAGTACGAGGTGCTCCCCAACGGCTGCGAGGCCCACTGGGAGGTGGTAGAGCGGATCCTGTTCATCTACGCCAAGCTGAACCCTGGCATTGCTTATGTTCAGGGCATGAACGAGATCGTGGGGCCCCTCTATTACACCTTTGCCACTGACCCCAACAACGAGTGGAAAGGTAAAGGCTCCTGGCTGTCCTTGGCCCTCGTTGGCAGCCCCCTCGAGAAGTAGACTGAGCAGGCATGTGGGAGCTATGTCAGCCATGCAGCTCATGCCCCCTCTCGGGCCTCCATCCTCCCTGTCAGATGAGGGCTTGGCCTGGATCATTTCCAGGACCCTTTACAGCTCTCATCTAGAATGCTGGGTGGTTATGGAGCTCCTCATATTTGCAACTTAATTTCTGGTAGAGAAGATGAGATGTGTATACAGGAAGGTGAATGAGAAGACTTAAATAATGATTTGACAGATGTTGTCAGGAGAGTGTGTCATCAGTTGCTAAGTGAGTGTGCAGTGTTGCCAGAGGGTGGGAGAAGAAAGAGGTGATATCCTTAGTCTGGGAGCGGAGAGTGGTGGAGGGCAGAGAAAGGACTGAGCTCCGAGGGGGGTGGGACTCAGCAGGGTCAGGTGGCCTGCAGGTGAGAGGCGGTCGGACCTTGAGCGAACCTCTTCCGGCGCCTACCCACACCCATGCTCTGTCCCAGAGCATGCCGAGGCGGACACCTTTTTCTGCTTTACCAATCTCATGGCCGAGATCCGGGACAACTTCATCAAGAGCCTGGATGACTCGCAGTGCGGCATCACCTACAAGATGGAGAAGGTGTACTCCACCTTGAAGGACAAGGACGTGGAGCTCTACCTGAAGCTGGTGAGGCGCCCAGGGCCCCACCACCCAGGGCAGATGGTGGGAGAGAGCTGAGGCGGGGCAGGTCCTGAGCAGCCGGGCCAAGGGCAGGGTCTGGCTTGAGTCTGGGGGTTGGAAGTGGCCACTGCTTGCGGCTGCTGGGACACTGACCCACATACCCAGGCAGGCCTGGGGGGCTGAGGCTGCCGACATAGGAGACTGGCAGGCTGGGAGGGAAGAGGAAGGTTGAGAACAATACCCACTGTGTGCCCGGCACAGGGTAGGTTATTCACCATATCTGCATAGTTCAGTCTGTTGGTTGTCTGCTGAAGTGTTGACTTCATTCATTCATTTATATTATTTCTCTTCTTCCCCCAACTTCATTTTTTTTTACATAAAAACAAAGTTTTGTGAAAAATAAAATACATATAGGTCTTTTTTCTTTTTTTTTTTTTTTTTTGAGTTGGAGTCTCACTCTGTCGCCCAGACTGGAGTGCGGTGGCCTGCTGGGCTCCAATGATCCTTCCGCCTCAACCTTCCGAGTAGCCGGAATTACAGGCACGCACTACAACGCCTGGCTGATTTTTTGATTTATTGTAGAGATGAGGTCTCGTCAAGTTGCCCAGGCGGGTCTCGAACCCACGGGCTCAGGCAATCCACTCACCTCAGCCTCCCAAAGGCACGGGATTACAGGCTGAGCCACCGAGTCCGGCTTTCTTTCTTTTTTTTTTTTTGAGTTGGAATCTCACTCTGTCGCCCAGACTGGAGTGCAGTGGCCTCTCCCGGCCACTGCAGCCTTGACCTGCTGGGCTCCAGTGATCCTTCTGCCTCAGCCTTCCCAGTAGCTGTCTATTTTTTTTTCTGAGTTGGAGTCTCACTCTGTCACCCAGGCTGGAGTGCAGTGACATGCTCACAGCCACCACAGCCTCGGCCTGCTGGGCTCAGGCAATCCTCCTGCCTAAGACTTCCAAGTAGCTGGAGCCACAGGCATGCGACACCATGCCCAGCTAATTTTTTAATTTATTATAGAGATGAGGTCTCACCAAGTTGCCCAGGCTGGTCTTGAACCCCTTGGCTCAGGCAGTCCTCTTGCCTCCATCTCCCAAAGTGCTGGGATGACAGGTGTGAGTCACCACACCTGGCTGTTTTATCTTCTTTAATCTTTTTTTTAATTTCTTTTTTTTGAGTTGGAGTCTCACTCTGTCACCCAGGCTGGAGTGCAGTGGCACACTCGCGGCTACCACAGCCTTGACCTGCTGGGCTCAGGCGATGCTTCTGTCTCAGCCTTCCAAGAAGGTGGAACTACAGGCATGTGCTACCATGCTCTGCTAATTTTTGTAATCATTGTAGAGACAAGGTCTACCAAGTTGCCCAGGCTGGTCTCGAACCCCTAGGCTCAGGCAATCCTCTTGCCTCGGCCTCCTAAAGTACTGGGATTAAAGGTTTGAGCCACCGCACCTGGTCCTTAATTCACTTTTTTTTTTGAGTTGGAATCTCACTCCGTTGCCCAGGCTGGAGCACAGTGGCACGTTCACGGCCACCCCAGCGTCGACCCGCTGGGCTCCAGCAATCCTTCCACCTCAACCTTCCAAGTAGTCTATTACATGTGCTACCTCGCCTGGCTAATTTTTTATTTATTGTAGAGACGAGGTCTTGCCAAGTTGCCCGGGCTGGTCTTGAACCCGCGGACTCAGGCAGTCTACTTGCCTCGGCCTCCCAAAGTGCTGGAATGACAGGCTGAGCCACCAAGCCTGGCCCGAATTCCCTTCTGTTAGGCTGTGTCGTGTTACGTGGTAACCAACCAACGCACATTCTTGCACTGCACTCTCCCAGCAAGAGCAGAGTATCAAGCCCCAGTTCTTCGCCTTCCGCTGGCTGACACTGCTGCTATCCCAGGAGTTCTTGCTACCTGACGTCATCCGCATCTGGGACTCCCTCTTTGCCGACGACAACCGCTTTGACTTCCTCCTCCTTGTCTGCTGTGCCATGCTCATGTGAGTGCGGCCATGGCCTGGCATGGGCCCACCTGACCAGTCCTTGGGCAAAACCAGAGGGGAGGTCCCTCAGCCCCTGAAGGGTGAACGAGGGCTGCCCCCACAAGGTTGGAGTGGGCCTCGGGAATTCTCAGGAGAGCACAGAACCCAGCTTGCTGTGGTTGGTGAGGGAGGGGCAGAAGGGGCCTGGCAGGGCCTGCACTCAGAGCAGCCTAGGGTCCTAGGGCTTACTGCTTGTTTTTCTTAGACTGATCCGGGAGCAGCTGCTGGAAGGGGACTTCACCATCAACATGCGGCTCCTGCAGGTAATCGGGGCTTCGAGGGGCGAGCCCAGTCTTAGCCAAGAGACGCTCACCAAGCATCCACCCCACGCCAGCCGCTGTGGCAGGCTGGGGCTAGGGACAGTAGAGTGTTGCAGGCCCCTGAGACAGATCTGGCTTGGATCTGGGTTTGAGTCCTGGCTCTGCCACTGGCCTGGTGTCATGTGGCCTAGAGTGAGTGACTTGGCCTCCCTAGTACCCCGTGCAGGTGGTCACACCCAGGACACAGCAAGTGCCCAGAATACGGCTATAATCCCCGGTAACCATGCTTGGACCTGGGGACGGAAGGTGGAACCCAGTGATTCACAGCATGAGCTAAGGGCCAGATGGCTTTGGGGCCACAGCTTTGTCCTGCTGTGCTCATCACGTGACCTGAGCCAAGTGACAGCCTATCTGGGTCTCCCTTTCTCCACCAGCTCCTGGCCCAGGGTTGGTGTTCCGTAACTTAGTGTACAGGTCTATACAATGGGCATGATCACAGGGTGGTTGAGGCGACCCATGAGCTGATGCTTGGACAGTGCCCGGCCCAGTGCCAGGTTTGGTACGAGTGGAGCAGGGGTTCCAGCCAGTGGGAGGATGAGGCAGCACGGCTAGTCCTGAGGAAAGAGTTGTGAGGCCCTGGGTGGTACCGCTGGCTGGGTTGGGCTGGGCTGGGCTGGTCTTGTGGTGGATGTGACGTTAGCTGCGTGCAGGGCTTGGGCAGGATGTGCGGGATGGCTGTGTTTTGTGGTCCCTGCCCCGAGGCCCAGGTCCAGCATGGTGACAGTCCCGGTGGGCAGCATATGGGGGTGGTAGAGATGATAGAGGGTGCCTCGCTGGTCTTTTCCCATGCCAGCATCAGGGCACATTGCTGGTCTTTCCTGTGCCCAGGATTACCCCATCACAGACGTCTGCCAGATCCTGCAAAAAGCAAAGGAGCTCCAGGACACCAAGTAGTCCGGCAGCTGAAGGCCACACAACCCCTGTTTCTGGGCTTTCTGGATGCAGAAGCCTGTGGGAGTCTCAGCCCGAGGAGCAATTGCAGGACTGGTCTGCTCCAGGCCTTCTCACCTTGGCTCCGTGATCCAGGCCGCCCCACTGGGGCCACACTGTGCTGTGTCCTCCCCTCTGTCAGGCCCAGACCCTGACTCCCGCCTGCCCTCCAGCCCTGCCCCTCTTTCCCAGGCTGGTGAGCAGGGCTGGAGCTCGGGGAGTTCTCGCTCCTGGGGCCGGGGGCCGTTTGGGACCACTGGGAGGCTGGCATGGACCCTTCCTGCCTCGGCCCTGCTGCTCTTGCCTGGTTTCCTGCTCTGGTCTTCTCCTGGTCTGGGAGGTACTTGGCACACGGGCCAGAGAGCACCCTGAGGTTGGTGCTCAGGCTCCTGCGTGGGGAGGTGGACCGAGGCACTAAACAGCTCCCAGGTCTAGGCCTCGCCTCCATCTCGCCCGCTAAGCATGAGTGTCTGTAGTCGCTGATTGTCTGTGTCCCCACGTCCCCGGTGTCTGCTTCTCTGTGTGTGAGAGGTGGGGGTGTCTGAGCCCCCCGCGTCTCTTGCTTCTCCTCCTCTGTCTCTACCTCTCTGCCATCGCCCCCCACCTCTCACAGGTGTTTGTGGCCTCTCTGTCTCTCTCTCCACTGTCCACTGTCGCCCTCCGCCCTTCTCTCTTGGGGTGCCTTATCCTGAGCCGCCTCCCCCACCTCCCTCCACGCCCATGAACCTGGGAGACAGTTGAGTCTGACTCAGCAAGGCCCCTGGGGGCTGACCTTGGCCTCTGCATTCTGTCCCCGGCCCCAAGCTCCCAGGCCCCCAAGCCCCCCAGGCTAGGAAGCAGTCCTCAGTGCCTCACTGAGAGGGTTCCAAACCTGCTCCCCACAACAGAAGCTGCTGAGAAGTAGAGCTTTGGGTCTCTTGGCCCTGCCTCCTGCCCAGGGAGGGAGAAGGAAGAGGGAGAGTTGGTTTTCTGGAGGCTTTCCCAGAGGCCCTCCCATCCCAGAGGGAAGGATGTGAAGGCGATTCTGTCCCCAGGGTCGGAATCCAAGTGTCAGAAGCACTGTCATTCCCTGTGCATCCAGGTCCCAGCCCAGGTGGGCAAATCCCACAGAGGGCAGGCGGGAACCAAGGAGCCCCCTGGGATAGGGGTAGCTGAGCTTAAAGGGCCATGTCTGCGCCTTTGTGCCTCTCTAACCCTGCAGACTGAGGGAGGTACAGGCCTTCCTGTCACCATCACCTGCCTGGGCTGTTCCCAAGGTCGGGACAGGTGCTTTCTGAGCAGGGCAGCTAACTGCTTCATTCTGGGAGGAGTGGGCTTCTTCTGCCAGGCCCTCTCCCTGCTTTTGTGAGTAGGGTCCTGATCCTGTCCTCAGACTGGCCAGCAGAAGCCAGGCCCAGCAGCCCTGCTGCCCCACCGCCCTCCCGACCCAGCTGTGGGCCAGACGCAGCCTCTCCAGGCTCTTCCCTGGGCACTGCTGGGATTCTGCACTTGCCTTTCTGCCTCCTGCTCTCCCAACACAGTATCTGGGGGACACTGACTATTTATTCAGACTCTGGCTATTTATTGCAGACGGTCCTCTTGGTTTCCCAAGGCCTGAGTCGGCATCATCTCCCCCTGTGTCTGGGATGTGCTTGGTTTTCCAGCAGGTCCTGGCTGGGAGGGCTCTGAGCTCTGGAACTGACTGTCAGAGAAGAGAGCTGGTCCCCTTGCCAGACTCAAGGACCCCTGGGAAGAAGCAGGGACACACCGCCTCCTGCCAGCCTGTCCACCCTCTACCCAGAACTTCTCAGCTAGTGGGTCAGCCCCTCTGTTGACCCCTTCACAGCCTGAGACTTGGGCCACTGCCTGGGACCCAGCAGACACTGCCCAGGGCACTTGATGCGTTCCCTCTTGTCTGACCCCTACCCTCCCTCCTGGGACCACACTACTTGAATCACCTGTATCTGATTTGCCTCAGTGGCAGAGCTGGGTCAAGTGCCCTCTCCTTGACTGTGAGGTGAGGGTCACGAGCACAGGGACCATGTCATGGTTAGGCTGAGCTCCCCAGTGGGATACAGCCCAAGGAAAGGACGTGTCCTTGGCGGTTCCCATCCCCAGATTCTACAGGGAGGTCCCCACAGAGCCAGAGTGCCTGAGGCTTCCTGCCTGAGAAACTTCCCCCGGACTTTGGACACTTGCAGACTGAGCTGTGTGGATTCAGCAGGGTCTCACTCCAGAGGGCCAGAATGTTAGTCTGCTTTTGTTTTTTCATTGTTTTCCTGGAGTCAGTGCTATTGAGGATGAGTCATCTTTAATAAATCATGTGTTCTTTGCAATGGCCATTGATGCTGTGATGGGCTGAAACCTTCGGGACCTCAGAGCCCAGGGAAATGTGAACAGGTTGGAGTCAGTCTCCTGGCATCGCCCTTCTGAGAGAAAGGTCAGGAAGTTCTTGTAGGAAATCAGCCACACCAATCTGCAGCCAGGGAAGGTGGGAGTGTGGGTTGGGAAGAAGGTGTTACATACGCGATTATGTAGCAAGTTATTATTTTTTTTGAGTTGGAGTCTCACTCTGTTGCCCAGACTGGAGTGCAGTGGCTGC
>NW_007097659.1:97749-98415 GCF_000164805.1 Carlito syrichta
AGCCACTGCACTCCAGTGTGGGTGACAGAGTGAGACTCCAACTCAAAAAAAAAAAAAACATTTGACAAAATCCAGCATCTTTTCATAATAAAATTCAAATTAGGTATAGAAAGAATGTACCTCAACACACAAAGCCATATATGGCATGACCACAACTGACATACTCAAGGGGGAGAAGTTGAAAGCTTTTCCTTCAAAATCAGGAAAGGACAAGGATGTCCCTTCTCACCCATTTATTCAACATAGTACTGGAAGTCCTGGCCAGAACCATTAGGCAGGAGAAAGAAAAGACATCCAAATAGGAAAGGAATTGAAATTGTCTCTTTGCTGACATGATCTCATATACAGAAAAAGAAAATCTTGGCATGGTGTTCATGCCTATAATCCCGGCACTTTAGATGGTCAAGGCGGGAGAATCACTTGAACCCTAGAGTTCAAGATCCGCATAGACAACGTAGTGAGACCTCATTTCTACATAAAATTAGCCTGGTGTGGTGGCGCAGGGGTACAAGACTGTAGTGAGCTATCTTCATGCCACTGCGCTCCGGCCTGGGTGACAGAGCCAGACTCTGTCTCTCTCTTTTTTTTTTAAGTTGGAGTCTCACTCTGTCGCCCAGACTGGAGTGCAGTGGCCGCTCCCAGTCACTGCAACCTCGACCTGCTGGG
>NW_007097659.1:98946-99510 GCF_000164805.1 Carlito syrichta
TTTTTTTTTTTTTTTTTTTTAATTTACTTTAGAGACAAGGTCTTGTCGTGTTGCCCCGGCTGGACTCAAACACTCGGGCTCAGGCAATCTTCTTGCCTCGGCCTCCCAAAGTGCTGGGATTACGGCTGGGCCACCGCACTGGGCCATTATGAACCTTTTTAAGGCTTCATATGTAACTGTCAACCTGCTTCCCGGAATCTTACCAAGTTTCTATTCCAACCTGCAGTTAGCATTGTCTGCCTGCATTCTTGTTCTCACGCTAGTGTTAATAAGAAAACCTTTGGCAATCTAGTATAGTGTTCGGGGCTTCTCTTAGAGTAGCGGAGGGCAGACAGGTCGCATGGACCTGGGTCCCGTCCTTGCTCTGCCAACTAGGAGCGCCCTCCCGGGGTTGTTCTGAGGTTTAAAGGGAGTCGTGATGGAAGCACTTTACAGTGCCGCCGGTCAGGGTCACTTCGGGGGTGGCCCTTCGGGGGCGCCGGTTAAGCAGGAGCTGCCGCGCAGGCGCAGAGGAGGCGCTCCCATCACCGCCGGAGTCGCCGGCGAGGCAGGGGCGGGGCCAGG
>NW_007097659.1:100140-100574 GCF_000164805.1 Carlito syrichta
TGTTCTCGTCTGTGAGATGGGGATGATGCTCCATTCACCTCCCTCTTGCGGTTGGTAAGGTGCCGAAGACGCTGCAGGTAAAAGTGTGAAGCCCGTGCGGTGGCTCACGCCTGTGATCCCAGCACTTTGGGAGGCCGAGGTGAGAGGATTGCCTGAGTCCAGGCGTTTGAGACCAGCCTGGGCAACTTGGCGAGACCGCCTCTCTACAATAAATCAAAAAGTCAGCCATGCGTGGTAGCGCGCCCCTGTAGTTCCAGCTACTTGGAAGGCTGAAGGAAGGATCGCCTGAGCCCAGCATGTCGAGGCTGCCATGGCCGTGAGCGTGCCACTGCACTCCAGCCTGGGCAACAGAGGGAGACTCCATTAAAAAATATATATAAGCCGGGCTCGGTGGCTCAGCCTGTAATCCCCCGCCTTTGGGAGGCTGAGGTGAG